>NC_022017.1:9062439-9092466 GCF_000317375.1 Microtus ochrogaster
GGACCAAGGACCTCTCTCCAATCTCCTCTGGAACCCTTCTGTGGGGCGTCCGGAGCCTCGACATCAGATCCAGATTTTATTTTCTTTCTGTGAAAAAAGCATAAACATATCCTCGACCCCAAATATATATGGGTCGGGTTTTTTCATAATGCATTGTAAGGGCTTTTCCACCTTGCCTTAGCAAAGGTCAGCTTGGTGTTATCACGTCAGATCCACCTGCATCAGGATCTCCTTGTAACTTTTATGAGTTGCTTTTAAGGAGCCTTGTTATGCTCCACAATCTTTTTATTATTATTATTATTAGCCATATATGCAGTTTTTTTCAAGTATTGCTTAAAATGGTGAATTACTCTAAAAGCCAAATCCCGCATGAACATACATACTGCTTAGTTTAAGTGAGTCTCATAAAATAAGTATATTCCCCAAATATTTCAAAGGATATTCCTACAGAAATTACACTTTATAAAAATTCAAATTTAGCTGGACTTTTTGTCCATCTGCCCCCTCCCCATCTCCACCTCCAGACCTGGTAACTGTGAAATAAACAGAAATTGCTATGTTCCTTGGGAGTGAGCTCAACCTAAGATATTAAGATATTACAAACTTTTCCTTCAAACATCTTTTTAAAATATAGTTATTTATTCTCCAAAACCTCAAGTGATGCACCACTGAGCTCACCCTGCTTCCTCTGAAGCAACGTCAGAGACGGGCCAGGGAGAGGAGAGCTTTGCTGGGAGAAATCTCAGGCCTCATGAATGGATCTCACTCACGATGGTGTGATCAGGTCAAAACCCTCAATGATCAAAGGTCGGTGGATTTCTCTATACTCAAAACAATGTGGAAGATGTCACAGTTGATGGGAGAATAATGAATGCGTCTGTTGGTGCACAGAAAACCGTTAACAAACCTCGAGATGGACAGCACAGTAGAGAAACAGAATAATGGCAGGTGTTCCAGAAAGGCTGTGCCCTACAAGGGTGAGGGGAACAGTTGCACATCACAATGCAAGACCAGACTAGTTAATGATCTTGAAAAACGGCCAGCCATTCCAGACTACCTCTGTGTATCTGCCCATAGTCTATACTGGTTACACATCTTTCCAGATGTCCAATTTTTGTTTTAATTTTTCCCCACAAGTTTAGGCAGTCAGTACTATTTTTTTTCCAGTTCGCCGTGCTATAGATTTCATCTTCACATCGTTTCCAGTGCTGGAGGTATGAATTATAAAAAGGTTGCTAGGCAGTGCTAATCTGTTTCGTAGTTTGGGCAAATTTGATGACTTGAGAGTCCACAATCACAAGGCTGAGTGCGCACGTAGGCATCGTCTGGGTCTGCAGATGGCACAGAGAGCAGGGTGGAGTGGGGACATGCCTGGAATCCCGCACTTCAGAGGCAAAGACAGAAGGCCCATGAGCGGACAGCCTGGGTCGCAGAAAGAGGCCATGTCTCACACATGCATCATGCACACCGTTAGTAGAGAGAAGGAGGGGAGGGAGATGGAGAAATGGGAGAGGCAGAGAGGGGGAGAGAGGAAAACGGGGGAGAGGGGGAGGGAGAAGGGGAGAGCACCTTAGAAAGTTAGTTTTTAATCCATAGCCTCTGTGGAAGAGCTCCCAGTGGAGTGCTAACCTAGCAGGCTTGAGGTCCTCAGTGAAATTTCCAGAACGCTAATGATCTGTCAAGGTGATGGCTGTCTCCGTGGCTCATCTTCCACCGCGGCCCATCCCATCAGGAAGTTCACCAGTGCCGCGTGAGGTATGCTTTGTCCCTTCTGCCTTTCCACATCTTTCTTTCTGAATGTCACTGGTCTGTTTGCTGTTGTAATGGCTGCTGTTGCTTTATAGCATTTGTTCTTAGGGATGAAGGAATGACATTATTGTCTGTTTTATTGTCCAGGTGGTCTATGACAAGATCTGCCATTTTTGCTTCTAAATAATTATCCTTTTAAAAAGTACATAAATTTCTTGCTCCCTCTTTCTTGCATTTTGTTTGTTTTTGTTTTTCTGAAACAGGGTTGATATGTAGGCCAGCCTGACTTCAAATTTGTAATTCCCCTGCCTCCATCTCCCAAGAATTGAAACTACAGGTGTTTCATTAGTATGTTTGTACTTAAAACTGTACATAAGTATATTTCAAATAATTAAAAAATATTTTCCAAAATATTTTCTGGGTTTTGTTCTTTGGGAATTGGTGACTTTATGGGTTGATTTTTGGTGATTTCACCACTCTGGGCTAAGACATTGGCATCACATTTTGTAGGATTAAGACTCAGAGTTCACCTAGAGATAGGTAGACTCTATGGTGGAACTATTTACACCTCTGACAGCAATGTAAATATTTCACGAATGTTTTCATTCCTTGTTGAGGTTCTTGGAATGTGACTGTTAACCCAGGACCCTAGCCTGTAGGATAAACAGAGAAGATGAACTTGATGCTTCAAATGTCTCTAGGGATTTTAAGTAATGGCCATCTTGTTGGCTGGGGTCTCTTTCCTGCCTCTATGGGAAATGGCAGTCTGCAGCTCACATCTGTGTATACTCATAGGTCGAGAGGGAAACCAGAACTGGTCACCCAGCCAGGGCAGGCCATGTTCTGTGAGAGGAGAGGAGACACCTGTGCCAACAGAGCAAAAGATCGTACACTGGGCTCCAGTAGCTCATACAAGCTTTGCCCCAGAGCAGCATCTTGGTGGGAAGAAGTTGTTCCTCTTCTCAGATCACTGATTAACCCAAGGAGAAGAGAATGCTTATGCTTTCTGTGGGCAGGAAAGTGATTTGGGGGTGTAGCTTATACCTCTGTCTTCCAAATTTTTTTCCCTGTGAGAACGGCCTGGCTGCACAGATCTGACAAGGCCACACTTAATGGATCTGGCTGGCTATGATTCTGATTCATAATTTCTTTCCTCTTGACTCTGTGTTCAGAGTTACCCTAGAACACAGGGTGTCTTTCTCAGTGTGTCCGGTGTAACCAAGTGGCTGGATCAGCAGGGTCTTCTTAAGTGGCATCTTAGTGACCGTCCAGGTTAGTACACATAGAAGTTGTTTCTGTAACTACACACACATTATCTCGCCATTCCTCCCTCCTCCCCTTTAAATGCATACTGCTGGGAGCGGAGTGCAGTTTCCCAAGACTGTCCAAGGTAAGCATGGCTCTGCTTAGTACCCTTCACTGGGTGATGGGGTGGTCTTTCTGGAAGAGACTAGGATTTGTCCCCCATCTTTTCTGTTTTGTGAAGTTTCTTATTTGACTTGGCTGTTAAACTAGATATTTTTAGCCATCACACTCCCTTCGTGATAATCGCTAACCAACTTCCTCTAGTTTGTTCCCTGGAGATGATGGCACACGGTGCTTGTGTGGTATCCACCACCTTCCCAAACTAATGATTGTTTTCTTTTAGACATCGTTAGCACAGTTCCCCCCAATCTTGCCAAGGAGAAAGGGAAATGAGAAAACCAAATCAAGCCAACAATAAAAAAAAAAAAAACAAAAAACCAAAAATGTCCTTGACTGGTTCCTTTCCCATCTTCTATAAATTTTTTTGGGGGGGAGGGTAGTGAATTTTGTCTTTAAGAGGCTACAGATCATTGTAGACCTGCCTGTTTTTACTCAGAATCAGCTCAGATGCCCTGTGATGATTCTGTTTTCTACAAGGCATTCATTTCCATCCTAGAGAAGAGACTGAGCCCTAGTGGCTATGAAGTGGAGTGACTTTCCCAAGATCAACACTAAGAACTGAACCTGCAAGGAATTTGCTCTTCTGGATCGAATGTTTGAGATTTCCAGTTCATAATTTGTCCATTTGTATTCTGATGACCTAAAAAATGTAAATCTGACAGACAAGCAAGCCAGGCATTTAAATTATTGTATTTGTTCTAAAAAAAAAAATAGTAAGATCTAGGAATTAACAGCCACATTGGTCTAGAAATATCAAACTTGTTTTCATGCAGTGGTAGCATGCTGTGTTGAGGTATTATCTAAGTGATTTGATTCACAGAAACCGATGTTCTCTAATGAAAACAATAAGCTCTGAGTCGAGTTTTATATAAGAGTCTCAGTTTTCATTTCACAATACTTATTATATAACCAACTCTCCTGTAAATTTCCAGCAATATTTGAGAATCTTTAAAGTTGTATGCATTTACAAAATTTCTTTACTGTATTATCAACTAATTTAGAAAAGGATACATTTTAAGAAGAGAGCATATGCTCCTAATGCTTTTATTATTGTTCCTAGCCTTCTCTCTATATGTAAATATATATTCATAAAAAATTTATTTTATCAAGCAAGAGGTTCCCTTTCCCTTCCATCTCAGTTCTACATTTGAGTGATAAATAGTAATTTAATGTAGGTACTTTCTGGTTTTCTTTCCTGTGCACACAGAAATATTCATTTTTGTTTACTTTAGTCTTTGTTATGGAAAATTGGAAACTAAAATAATAATATAAGCTAGTTTTAACTGCTGCTGAGCTACAAATATAATCAAAACGCAGTTGTGTTTTTCCCACTTCCCACTCGGTCTTCCTTCTCGCTTCAGTGGAGAATTTGCAGGCTAATCTACAACAGAATGTTTTCCCACCCCGCCATCACAGAGGCATGATGATTGGACACACTCATTCCTGCCATCATGTTCTCTTTTTATCAAAATGGATTTATCTATTCTAATTCTTTTTCTTTCTCACATATAGTAAAATAATTTGTCCCTACCTACAAAAGCATTCCAATTTTAATAAGAATTCTGTTAAATCTGTGTGATGGTTAATTTTACGTACAACTTGTCTAGGCCATGGGATGCCCAGAAATCTGACTAGCCATGACTTCTGGGTGTGCCTGGGAGGGTTTTTTGTTTTGTTTTGTTTTTAAAGAAGTTGGGGGTTTCAATCAGTATATTGAGTAAGGCAAATAAATGCAGTACAGGAAGGCATCATTCAGTTGCTGTCCTGATAAAACAAAAAGATGCAGAAAAGAAGAATTCTCCATTTGGCTACTCAAGTTGCGAAATCCTTCTTCCTTAGATTGGAGTTTATAGCATTGGACTTTGATTTCTCAGGCCTTCAGGTTTAGAATAGAATTGTACCCAGTCACTGGCTTTCTTGGGGTTCCTGCTTGCTGATAGCAGATCATAGGGCTTGTTATCCACCAGACTCACATGCGTCAATCATTCCTTTATATATATATATCTCATATAGACAATCTCTTTATAAATATTTATATGGCATATAATATGGATTTCACATCAGGTGACATAAATACATCATGGATTTCATATCTGAGTTTTGAAAATTTTATTGTGATCAATTACCTTTTATTTATTTACTATGAGCAGTAACATTTATATATAATATATTTAGACACTACATGAATACAGCTTGATAACAGTTTGTAGAGAAGTAGCATTTTTGGCATGTTTTAAAATTTTTAGTTAATTTTTTTAGTGACATACAGAGTAATGGGTTCCGTCATGGTATCGTCAGGCATAGTGTCACACTTTGTTTTTCCTTGATGTGTTCCTCCACTGCTCTCTGACCCCGTTTCCAGATGGTACCCCGCTTCTGCTTCCCCATTACACGTATTCCACAACCCTTCCATTTCCCACCCCCTTTAGGGGATCTTCCCCATGTCAACAACCTTCTCCCAGCTTGTTGACCTACATACACACACACATGAATATACACCACACACATTGGCATTGAGGTTCTCATATTAGAGAAGATATGGTGTTGATATTTCTGAGTCTGGCTTATTTCCTTAACATGATGGTTTCCAGTAGCATCTATTCCCTGTAAATGACCTAATTTTTCTTTATGGCTACACAAAACTCCATTTATCATCTGTATCATTATTAACACTTTTTTGCATTTAAAAAAGTATAGTATATCTTAACACTGTATATTATTTATGCATAATTTTCTTCTGAATTTTAGGTCTGTGAGATATTAAAGCCGCCGTTTACCTTCTGTTCCTCAGCATCTCAAGCCCTGACTTACAGGAAATGACAAGAGGACAGAGAGGATGTCTTTCACACGAGTCTCTCCAGTTGCACCCATTTTCTGCACATCACCCTGGTGACTGCATCCTTCACTGAAGCTTAATTTTATGCATTCTCATTTATTAATTCTGGGGATTAGTTCCTCTGCTCCAGAGTCCTGTTTAGAACAATGCTTTCCCATGCTTATATCTACAATACCTGCAAATGTGTTTTCCTCTATTTTTATCTCTTTTTAAATACACATGCACTATATGTTTTCCATTTAAATCTCCTTAGGTTGATTTCATACATGCACCATACCTTGGCTTACAGTGAGGTGTCTTTTTTTGAACAATTTTTAACTCACACATTTTGCATGTTTGTTTTTCTCAACACAGTCTCGAAAAAATCTACAAAATTATATAATTAATAAGTGACCTTAGCAAAGTTACAGGATGGATGGTCAATATTTAAATCTCAATTGTATTATGTTATTAATGGGGTTTTCAGAGAAAGAATAAAATTGTACCTTCATTAACAAAGATTAATGCATTCAAAAGGTTATCTCAATGAGGAATCAAAAACTGAATATCAAAGTTAAAAGTATAAAATTTTTCAAAACCAGCCGGGCGGTGGTGGCGCACGCCTTTAATCCCAGCACTCGGGAGGCAGAGGCAGGCGGATCTCTGTGAGTTCGAGACCAGCCTGGTCTACAGAGCTGGTTCCAGGACAGGCTCCAAAAAAACCACAGAGAAACCCTGTCTCGAAAAACCAAAAAAAAAAAAATTTTTTTCAAAACCACATAAGAAACAAAAATTTGAAATATCTTGGTACTGAATTTGATAATAATAATAATGAATTACATATGCCACCCAAAGTACAGTCAGTGAAAGGAACAAAATTTAAATTCAATTAATGAAAACTTAATATTTCTATACATCAGAAGATATAATCAACAGAATGCCAGATGCAACCAGTGGGATGAGAGAACGTATTTGCAAATTGTGTCTCTGAATAGGGAAGGTACCCAGTATACATAAAGAACTACAATTGAACCTCAAAACACCAAATAATACAAAAATTAAACACAAATATTTCCCATCACTCATCTTTAGGGAAATGCAAACCAAAACCACAACGACCTTCCCCTCACATTGTGAGTCAGGGCCATAATCCTTCAGCCAGCCTTTCTCATCCTTCTTCTGAGAGTCCCTCAGAGAAGCGACTATTCTTCTCTGTCCTTGTCATCACAAATAGCTCATCTCTGAGTTTACTGATAGTTTCTTCTGCCCACTGTCTCTTCTGAACCCCTTTGCTGGAAATTTCAATTCACAGATCTTGATTTTCAGTGTCAGAATTTCTGATTGATGTTTACAAAATAGCTTCTATCTCTGTTGGCATTCTCATTTTGCTCACATACCACTTTACTGTTTTACTGAGTTGTCTCTTTATGTTCTGCTTTACCTCACTGGCTGTATCTAAGTTGGCTTAAAGCTGTGGTCAGGTTGGTCTGAGGCCTTTGTTCAGGGCCACACCGCTCTGTTTCTTTGTGCCTTGTGAGCTTGTGTTGAGGGTTGAGCATTTGAAGAATAAACATCCCCATCTCATCATCTGCTGACTCCATGCAGGGAAGACTTCTACTCCTGGGCTCAGTGTGCATCTTATCTATCCTAGAACTTCCTGGTCTCACTGGGTGCCCTGCCCTCTCATTCCTCCTTCTGTAAGACCACGTTGAAGTGTGGCAGTTCCCGTGAGTCTCCTGCCTGCTCCTTGTCAGGGCTTTAGATGTTCTATTGCATTTCTCTGCTGTAGCTTCTCGCCCAGCGCCATCAGGTGTGTGGTCTTCCTGCATCATGCATGTACCTCGTGTCCATCACTGCTTCCAAAAGCTTTGAACTTGAATCTGAACTATGGTACTTTTCCAGTGACTTTCAGAGGAACACAAAATAGAAGCTAGTCCTTTATGCCTTCCCCAGGCAAGTGGACACTGCAAGCAAATTTTGTTCCTTTCATGTAGTCCTAAAGGAACAACAGGAATTGGACAGATTCCTCCCAGGCAAGCTTTGTCACACTAGGGACCTGTTTTAGGCTAGGTCACCACAATATGGCAACGACTTTACTCTTTTTATTCTCTGGACTTTGCCTCTGAAATATATATATTTATTTGGGTAGGAAGAGCTAGGATAGATGCCATTATTACCACAGTAATTTACCCACATCTTGCTTGATGTTGCACCACAGACTCCAATCCCAAGAGTCTGACCTAAAGGTGGAACTGATGAATGGAACTACTTCCCAGTTAGGAATCAGGATTTACAGCGTGTTTCTCAGACTTCAGTACAAATATGAGTCACTCTGTGATCTGCTTTAATATAACCTGGGGGCAGAGCTCAGAGTCTTTTTCTCATCAGTTCCCAAAGGCTTCTGAGCGAACCCCAGAGGAGATTTTATAAGCTATGCATTTTCTTGTGTCCAGACTTTGTAACTTCCAGTACAGAAGGATCCAGCGTGAGGTACGACATCATCATATCTGCATTCATACATGGCCCAGAGACCCCAGCCAGCCTGGGTCGTGACTACATATCATTTTATTTAGAGGCATATTTTAAAAAAAAACTCAAGGCCTGGGCCCTGCTATCTGAGAAATGTCATTGACAACCTAGCCAATGACATGAAGTAGGTGCTTAAACTGCTATTAGCTTTGAACCAGCAGATCTGAGACAGTCTGGCCCGGAGTAGTTTATCGGCTCACTTATAGATACAATACATAAGCAGGACCTAGCATTCAAATAACTTAAACATAAGTCTTTTTATTTAAGATTTGATTATACCAGGCCTTTTCTTTTGGGCCACCAACCAGCTTCCAAATCATGACACAGAGACTTATTATTAGTTTTGAATGCTTGGCCTAGCTTAGCTCTTTGCTGGCTAGCTCTTTTAACAATTAACCTGTTTCTCTTTATCTATCTTTGTCCTCGGGGCTTATTGCCTTTCTTCTGCATATCTTACTCTCACTGCTTCTTGCATCTAGCTGGCTAGAGGCTGCCTGGCTTCTGGCTTTGGGTGTCTCCCTTGTTCTCTCCTGCCCCTTCTTCTTTTCTTCCTCCTCTGGGCCTAAATTTCTCTGATGGAGGAAGGTCATTGGTTAATTAATAAAGAAACTGCTTGGCCCTGATAGGTTAGAACATAGGTGGGTGGAGTAGACAGAACAGGATGCTGGGTAGAAGGAAGTAAGGTCAGACACAATGCTGCTCTTCTCCAGGGCAGACGCGATGAAGCTCTGACCCAGGATGGACGTAGGCTAGAATCCTCCCAGTAAGCGCACCTTGGGGTGTTACACACATTAATAGAAGTGGGTAATCAAGATGTAAGAATTAGCCAGTAAGAAGCTAGAGCTCATGGGCCAAGCAGTGTTTAAAAGAATACAGTTTGTGTGTCGTTATTTTGGGGCATAAGCTAGCCAGGTGGCTGGGAGCTGGGTGGCAGGAACGCAGCCCGCGGCTCCCTCAACATTTCTCCTCCTATTTATTCTCTCTCCCCACCAGCCTGACTATCCTTTCTAGTTCTAGTTATTGGCTGTTCAGGTATTTATTAGACCATTCAGATGCCTTAGGTAGGCAAGATGAAACAAATTCAACACATCTTTTCATAATTAAACAAACGTAGCATAAACAAGAGTAACACAGCTTTACACAGTTAAAGTAATACAGTGCAGCATAAACAAATGTAACACATCTTGGTCTAGTTAAATATTCCACAACAACTGACTACCTACTTCTCAGTGTAGAAAGCAAATCCCCGGGCTGATCTTCTGTGCACCGTTCTCTGGAAACATCCTCAGGAGGTGGTTGGCTGGGCAAAGAGAAGAAACCCTGATCCTATTAGACTAGATAATTGATTGGAATCCTTTGGCATCATCAAAATGGCATACTCTCAGGAAGGAAATGGTCGATTGGATTATTGTTGCAGTTCTTTGTTTCTTTTGGTTTCCTAGAGTTACAGGACACCATGCTCTTCCTCTGTAACTTTGCAGTACCTCTCACAGGAGCAGAGAGAGGACATTTACTCGTCTCATTGGTGAGGGCTGAGAAAATGTATCATTAATATAGCAGAGATGTCCTGGGGTCCAGAGTGGTTTTGCTGGGCTTCTTGTACTACTGGTTGGTATACCAGGAGGTCATACCAATGTCGGCGATTCTGATGAAGAACATCTGGGGGAAAAGTTCAAGTTTGTTGAACTCTGGACCCAGAAAGTTTGCTGAGTTTATGGCTTGGAGGATTAGAAAGTTAAACAGCAGATCCAGATGACTGACAGGGGTTCAATGCAAGTTAAAAGCAGAGAATACGGTTTATCAGCTATAGGCGGCTGTCATGGAACAGTCGATGTGAGTTACGGACACTGTGTGAGCCTTCACTAAGCCACGGTGTTTTATATAAAGATTTTACTGAAAATGTGTTTCTGCTTCCTAAGTCCTTGTCACTTTCATAGGATGATGGGTTCACCCTTACAAAACCCGAAATTCCCTAACGTGAGTAAGGTACAAAGATAAATGCAGAATTTTTACAGTATAAAAACCTCAGACTCACTTTTACAAATCTGACGACTTCCTTCTATGTGGACCAGTCAGAGAGAGGGAATAGCGGGTGAGAACAGAGCCAGCTTGCAGTCATGTCTCTCTCTGTGGCTGGTAGCATATGCAAAGGAAGACAAAGGAATCTATATTCAGATGCCACCCTCAGGGCCATATTTTGTAATTTGTCTTTGCTGTGAACTGCATCTTAAGCCTGTGAGACTTCTCTGCAGAAATCAAAGACAGATAAAATCGAGTTTAGCTAGCTAGATACATCTAGTCACGTAACTACGTGAAAGCCAGTCTTGCAAACAGTGTCGGGGGCCATTCTGAAATGACAGGCAGTTGTTTCTGCTCTCTGATTGCTAGCCAATCTCAGACTAACGGTGTCTTTCCTGCTGCAGTTCCAGTGTTAAAAAGCACTGGTAACACTTTTCCAATATGGAGTCAGTCCTGCAAAACTGAGATGAACTGTGGGGTCTGTGGGTGAAGGATCCCGCTGTATCGTTTGGAAGGTGTTAACTGCAGTGTGGTAGAAATTAGAGAGAGGGGGGAAGAGGCTGGCTGGGGCGGTCCTGACTGTGGCTCTGGCTCTCTGGGTGACCTTGGACTCTTCACTTATTCCTGAGCTTCAGTTTAGATAGTGTGATTTTAAGCACTTACTGGAACTGAAATAACACGCTTGCTTCCATCTGGATCATTTCCAGGTGAGGAGACAAGCAAGGTGATGTGGGCTGTTATTGCTAACCAGTTTCTTGGTGAACAAGCAACAGACACAGAGCGGTTAACTGACTGCCCAAACCACACAAAACCTTACACTTGGTCCTTTTCATCTAGAGCCTTAAACAGAGAGAGACTAAGGGCAGGGTTTGAGAGCTTAAGTAAAGTCTTTAAATGAAATAAAATAACTCGATGATAGCTCGCAGCGCTGGTAACTCACAGTGACTACTCCCTGACAGCCGCCAGCAGCTGTAAGGATGTTGTTCACTTAACTTCCAGGCCCTGCAAGGCATCTGGATTATCTGCTTTATTTGCTAACAGCTTTAAAAGTTATTGTCTAAGTTTTCCTTTAGGTAAATATGAAAATTACTAGTTTTCAAAAAGTGAAATTATTAGACGCAGAAGAAATACTTTGATAATAATCCAAACAAACTCTCTGTGAATACTAAGTGCCCTGACTCCCTAATGCCTTCAAGAAAACCCAGGAACCATTTGCTAAGCATTGTCTTGTTCCCTCAGGCGGTGCGAGCCAGCGGAAGGTGTGTGCTGGCCCTTGCTTTCCCCCAGTGTCTTTTGATCATGTTCACTATAGCGTAGGAATCACCTGAGATCCCTAAAACATTTCCTAGAAGAAACCTTGCCATCTTAGGTTTGCAGATTGGGGAGCATGGAAGTGGTCATTAATGTTCTCTAAACCACACAGAAAATTTCAGTTAAGGCTGGGATCCTGCTACTGGCTTCCTGGTGACAAAGTCGTACTGGGCAGCCTGGTGCTCTTCCAGTTCAGCTGAGCTTGCATGCCGATTTGAAGGACTGGAGGACCCTTAGGAAATACATCTTTAACAGTCTCTGATTCCCTGGACATGGGTATAGGTGGCATTCCTAGGAAGCAGATGACAGACCTTGTGCAGAAATTCTGGGAACTAAAAGCATTTACCCAAGTGTAAGGACACTGAATGCCACCGACTTCAGGCCTGGGTTTGAGCCCTGGGATCCATTTCCCCCTGACAGCTCAGATGACCACTCCAGAAGACCAGAGGGCATTTGTTTTTAATCCCATGCTCTCTTGAGACTAATGTACAAGGACATAAAGACATTGTCTCTTCTATTTGGAACTGTTGTTTGTTTGCTTAGTAAAAGCATATTTCCGTGCAGTTAGTATGAACTCCTCGGAATGGCACTGCACAAATCATATTCAAACAAGTTTCCCCAACCTAATTAGAATATTGTTTTATTACACTGCACATTTCCTAAATCCCACGCTAATTAAATGTATATTGTTCTTCATTATTGCCAACAAAAACTATCTCTGCTCCAGATTTATGCTTGTGTACCGTGGTGCTTGACGGCTATATCAGCATTTCAAATTGAAATGCATTTCAGAGGTTTAGAGTTTTTTTTCTGGAAAATTAATTGCAGCTGGAACCTGGCACAGCGGTGCTTGCAGATCAGCCCCAGGGGCCCCTGCAGCTCCTGGCTCTTTTTTCTGGAACAGTGCAGTTAGGGGAGAGGAGCCAGGAGTGTTAGAAGAGGAAGGAAAGGGAATGGTGGTTGGGAGGGGGGCGGGAATGGAAGGCTGTTCCTTTCTGGAACCTTCCCTCCCTTGCTGGCTCTGTCTGCAGGGAGATGAGCACCCCTTTGTCTATGGAGCTAGTGGGCAGAGCCAGTTCCCTGCCTGCTGTAAGCAAGCCTGCTAGGGCTTGGCCACTGTCAGCAATGGAGGAATTTTCCCTATATGTATTATCTTGAAAACCAGAGTTTTAGGAGATTGCTTGCTTGTAGTTGATCTCAGCTGAAATAGGATTGGGGATCACCATGTGTTGGCTAGGTGAAAGTAAACAGATGCCCTTCTGTGGTGATTTAAATGAGGGATGTCTTCTATAAGCTCTTGTGTGTAAACCTTGGAACCCTTGGTGGCACTGTTTGGGAAGGGTTGGGGGTGTGGCCTTGATGGAGGAAGTATGTCATTGGGGGTGGGATTTGAGAGCTTAAAGCCTCATCCTGCTTCCAAGCTGCTGGTTTGATTTCATGCCCATGGTTCAGATGGGAGTGCTTAGCTTCCTGCCCACCATGCTGCTGCCACCACGCCCCCGCCACCACACCCCTGCCAGCATGTCCCCACCACCACACCCCTGCCAGCATGCCTCCCTGGCACTATGGGCCTTATCCCTCTGGAATAGTAGATTCACACAGTCTTCCTTCTGTAAGTTGCCTCCGTCATGATGTATCACAACAACAAAGAAATAACTACTATGCCCCCAAGGCAACAGGACTAGTTTCCTGCTAATTTGTTCCTCAGCTTTTCCTAAAAGAAGAGAGGTGACATTAATGACTTGAACCCTTATAACTTAGGTATTGCATGCTTGCTTTGTGAGATTTTATGGATCTTGCTCCCGTTCTTTTTTTTTCCCCCACTAGTCTTGGCACAGATGAGGAACTCTCCCTGCTTATCCTGACCAGTGAGAAGTGAAGACTCTCTGTTGAGTCCAGGGGCTTGTCAGCAGCAGTAACTGGGCCACATGGCTTTTGGGGGTGGAGCCTGCAGCAACTAGGGCACACTGGCTTAGGAAGGTGGAACCGAGGGTGGAAGCCCAGGGAGTTTGGACTGTAAGCTGAGGAACCTTAAGAAACAGATTACGTCGTCCCACCTCTTCCTCTTCCACGTCTGTGCTCTTTGCTGCCCTCTGCTCACCCTCTGCTTCACACCACAGCCTGAATGCTTCCCATGCATCCGCTCAGCCCCCAGACCATCCCAGTGTCCAAAGTCCATCCAGCTTGCCAGTCCTGGTTCTGTTGACTCAGCATGAGTTGGGTGCTCAGCTTGTGTTGAATCCATTGTAATGAGTGTGCTGGCACCATGGACACTAGATAGGTACTTTTCAGTCTTCAAGGATAGCATTGGCAAAGAGCAGGGGTTGGCAGGGCCCACGGCTGTGCCTACATGTGGAAAGGTGATATAAGTGTATGTTTAGACATGGCTGAAAGAACACTATCATTGGCGAAAGATGGCTAATCTAAACCAGGTGAATTCAATGGCTATCGGAATCAGACATCAATACTCTTACAAAGCCCAGCTTCTCTTCAGAGACCCTGATTGAGAGGACAGAGAACACGAGTCTGTGCTCATGAGAAACCCTTCTGGTGCATCTGATGAAGTGGCCACCTACCGCTTTTTTAGGGAGCACCTGGATGTTGGACTTGTGTTCTGGGGTAACCAATGATCAGTGCTGAAGCTTTGCTTCATGACAGTATTTACGGCAGTGAAGCCTCGTGACTGCCCCATAGTGGCTGGAAGAGGCCCAGTCGAGAGAATGACTGTCCTGCCTGGATGGGACCTAGACCACACACACACACACACACACACACACACACACACACACACACACACTTCAAAAGTTGATTCAAAGAACCTCAGAGTGTTTCCATCTTACTTTAGTTCCTGTCTGAAAAAGAAAAGGAAGTTAATTAGGAAATAACACGGTCATGTTAATAATGTGGTCCCAGCCAGCACAAGCGAAATTTGCCAGGGTTGATTACATTATTGAGCCCAGGGGCTTGATTTGGAGCTGTCAGGAGGGACATGAAAGGCGGCTCCGTTGCTGCTTCTTCAGGCAGGAGCATCAGCACGGGAGGCAATTTAATTTCTTTCATCCTTGTTTCCAGGGCGTCATACCTTGCAGAAAGTGCTGATTTCTAATTTTAAAGAGCATGGATTTGGTTTTTTTTTCTTTTTTTTCTTTTTCTTTTTTTTTGTAAATCCTGAAGTTAAAAATACAGTTCATCATTTGCACGTTTGCTGCTCTCTGTTTGCTTCAAGGGTGGTTACGGTCTGCTGCTGGGCAAATGTCTATTGCACAAAGCACAAGGTTCATCGTGATTTATTAGGGGAAAAAAACCGCATGCAGGAGAATGAAATTAAAACGAAATTAGGATATACAGTGTGTACAGCCAAGCTCACCATCTCCCTTCCACATGCAGCGCAGAGGGTGGCCTTCCAGCGAGCAAGCGCGCGGCACCTGCATTCATTTAAATGATTACATGTTCACAGCATCTGTGTGGCGTGCAGTCCCGTGAACTGCTCATTACACATCGAAATAAACCCGTAAGAACCCGGCCTGTTCCCGGTGCCATTGAAAAACTAAGTGAATTAGATAAAAGAATGACATCAAGGTGATGCTGGGATTAAGATTTGACAGACAGGAAGCAGAGAAGTCCCAGCTGCCTTTGACCATGAGCCAGTTCCTTTTAGCCCTAGAGAAATATAGTTAGAAAAGCCACAAAAGAAAAGGGCGTGTGTGTTGCTTGCCTCTGACCATCAGATCACTGGCTTCATTCATGGCTTTGGGCAGTAGCCCAAGAACTGTGTAGCATGAAGGAGGACGTGGATGGGGGTCGCTAGAGGGGATATGGGGGAGCAGAAAAAAGTGAAATCCTTGGAGGGGGTGTATGTTTCTCCCTGAGGGGTTATAACCGTCTCTAATTGATGTCTGGTCTTTTCGTTTGTTTTTTAACTTCTTCACTGATGGGAGGGTGTGCTCACACCGTGGCCCACATGTGGAGATCAGAGGGCAACCCGTGGGAGTCAGTTCTTTCTTTCTACCATGCGGGTTCTGGGGACTGAACTCAGTCATCTTATGTGGCAACGGCTGTTACCAGCTGAGCCATCTTGCTGGCCCCTTAAAAAAGTATTTAAAAAAATAAGTTGGCTTCTCCTGCCTATCTGAATGGTTCTAATCTACAGACACTGTGTGTGTTTTCTGAGTTTGTCATGTCTGTTCTTGGGTTTGTCAGCTTGAAAAAAAAAATAACTTCCCACCCGTTTCTGAAACATCCAGTTCCCAGCATGCCAAGCTCTCCTGTCCTCCTGCTGCAGCTCCTCTTCCTCCCGTCCCCTCTCCCTACATGATTGGCAGGTGCCACCTGTCCCTCCCCAGGCTTCCATCACATCCAGACTCACACATGTATGCAAATGAATCCACATTGACAACCCCAGCCTAGCCTAGCCTGCAGGACTCTTGAAGTGTGCAGCTGCCTGTCCAGTAGTTTTGATGTCTGCATCTGAAAATCTACGAAGGTCTGGAACTCTACACTGTGGTCCTCAAGGTCACCTACCTGATTGCTCAGGCAAGAGCTAAGTCCCCTCTTCTCCTGTCTTCCCCCTTCTCATAGGCAGTCCATTAGCAATTCGCTGGATACACCTCCCCCAGAGCTTCCTAAGCCCTCAGTTGTCACATGATGACTACCATTACTAGTAGGTCACTGTTTCCAGGGACCCTGTTTTCTCTTTTGTGACAGTCCCTCACCCATCCACCTTGGTATGGCCGCTAGTCACTGCCACTGTCTCTGAACTGACCTAACGAGGCAGCCAGAGAGACCCTCTAAAAGGACATGCCAATATGACTTCCCACCCCTACCCAATGTACATTTGGAAATGTATGCTCTCTGTTACATTTGAAAAACATGAGCGCATATAGTGGCTCCATGCTCGCATTCGCCAGAATTCTTAATCACACAGAATGTTCTTTCAGGCACTGAAATCAGACGTGTCATTCCTCAGATTAAAAATCTTCAAAGTCTAATAATCCTTACCACACTGAAAAGCATTTTGTCTGCTAAGAATGTGTTTGGCCCCGAGTAACGGAAAAACCGACGAATGAATCAGAGGGTGTGTTTGCTGACGGAGCAAGGAATGGCAAACAGGCGGTTAATTGTGCTGGTGTGGACTCTTAATGAATCCAAGAAGTGCTCAGATCCTTTTATTTTCTCTCTCAGCATGCTAATGCCATTTCACATTACGCTCGATATGCTTGTCACCTCACAGGACGGCCCTCACAGCTGCAGACATCACAGGTATGTTGTCATCTGTGTTCAAGGCAAGAGAAAGGTAGAAAGTATTAGTTGTACGGCAAACACACTCACACTCCACAGCTTTGACAGTCATCATTTCTTCTGGCTAGCGTGTGTTTTCCCCAAGTTCCTCCATTGTCCCTTCCTCATAACCACTCATGTCAAAGCCCAGGTCTCAGCTACGAGAGAGGAGTGAGCCAAACTAGCATGGCCTGTTGCTCTCTCCATCATATCTTTTCTCTGGCTTTGTCTTTCTGTGTAGAAATCTGTATCAACTGCCAGGACTAGTTCTTACCGCTCCTGAATCCTCAGACCAAGGGGGTGATCCTGTCCCTATGAATCCTCAGATTGAATGCTCTGAGCTCCTGCTTCCTCCCACCTTATATTCCTTTCTCCACCCAGCCATATCACTCCTGTCTCTACCTCCCTAGTGCTAGGATTAAAGGTGTGTGATCCCAAGTGCTGGAATCAAAGGTGTGGGATCTCAAGTTTGGGTCTCGAAGGTGTGAGCTCTGTTTTTCTTTTAGTCTGATTCAACCTCACATAGCCTAGTGTGACTACTCTGCACTCTGATCTTCAGACAAGCCTTATTTGTTACAATACAAACAAAATATCATCACATGGGTTCCTGCCCTGTTTGAGCTCCTGTCCTGACTTCCTCCTTGGTGATGATTGGCATGTATAAGTGTAAGCCAAATAAATCCTATGCTCCCTAACTTGTTTTTTGGTCATGGTGTTTCATCCAGGAATAGAAACCCTAAGACACTGCCCCTGCTTGTACCTTGAAGTGATTTCTCTGTCTTCCTCTAGCAGCGCCTCAGTTTTGTGTCTGACATTAAGGTTTCTGATACACTTTGGGTCTTCTTCTGAGAGACTGGGGTTTAGTCATGAACCTAGTCCGTTTTGGGAGTGCCGTGTCTGTTTTCCTGCCATGCTGCGTTTGTTCTCTTGGCTCAGGAGTACTGTTTAAAGTCAGATATTAGGAATACATTTTTTTTCTCAGTGCTAATTTGTGCTATGGTAAAAATAAAATGCTGAGGATCCCTGAGGGGTGCACATTTTTTTTGAGCCACGGGAATTTTACCTAGAGGCGTGATCCGCCCTGTTGCTGAGCAGCCATGCCACAAGCCATGGCAGGGAGCAAAGGCTGGAATTGAAAACAGCTGCCTCATGGATCCCACCAATCTTGTCGGTAGTGGTGCCAGGGACAGTCTGAGGAAAAGTGGAGCTGGCGGGACACCGGTCGCACAATATGAGGGTTTATACCATAGCTGAAAATGTGAAAACCTGTGAAAAACACTACAGAGTCTATAAAAGAGCGTTTCTCTCTATAGGTGGGGTGTGAAATGGCAGCAAACACCACAGGGCCTGTAGAAGAGCGTCCTCTCTCTATAGGTGGGGTGTTAAAGCCTGACTGGCTCCGGTCCAGGCGACTCAGAAGCCAGAGAGCCTAGAGGCTGCTCCAAGCAGTCTCTCATGGTGGGGACCACTTACAAGTGGTCCAAAAGAATAGAAAAAGAAAGAAGAAAGAAAAATCTGAGGGACCCTGGGCCCCCAAATCGAATGTACTGTATAGCATGTGCAGTGCTAGCGCCGGAGGATTCTGGGTCGTCTGGTGACATTTTTAGTTATGGAAAGCAACCAGAGATGAATGTGACTGTGAAGGCTGCAGTTAGCTGACTGGAAGGGGAAAACTCATCACTGAAGCTGCTGGTGTGCATAAAGGTTGGCATTAGGCAGTTAGAATGCAGAGCTGTTGTAAAGAAACCTGGTTCCCGAGCCCAGGGTTCCACGTGTTCTTAGCTGGCCCGCCCATAGGTGGGAGGGAACATGGAGAGCCTGGCTAAGTCACAAGGACCAAATGTAATGGTTTAAGTAAAGCAGCGTTGTTCCCCCAGTGGCTGCAGCAGAGAGTGGGTACCCAGACCATGGCAGGACATGAAAGCAGTCAGTCCCAGGCAAGGAGCCCCCAAGTGACCCACGGGCTGTTAAAGGAGCTGCGGACTGCGTTCCTGCCACCCAGCTCCCGGCCGCCTGGCTAGTTTATGCCCCCAAAATAGCGACACACAAACTGTATTCATATAAACACTGCTTGGTCCATTTCTATTAATGTGTGTAGCACCACAAGGTGCGCTTACCAGGAAGATTCTAGCCTACGTCCATCCTGGGTCGGAGCTTCATCGCATCTGCCCTGGGGAGCAGCAGCATGGCGTCTGAGCTCACTTCCCTTCTTCCCAGCATTCTGTTCTGTTTACTCTGCCTACCTAATTTTCTGTCCTATCAGGGCCAAGGCAGTTTCTTTATTTAACCAATGACTTTCCTCCATCAACGGGCCATGAGGGGCAGCGAGTTCCAGGCAGGAAGCTGCGTGGTGGGTAAGAGACTGAGTTGGATAGGCATGGCTATGAAGAGTGAGGTTGGATATTTATTTAGTGGGTTATGGATGGGAAAAGGAAAGAGGAAAGGGAAAAGGGGAGAAGAGAGAAGAGCAGAGAGAGAGAGAGAGAGAGAGAGAGAGAGAGAGAGAGAGAACACACAGAGGAGGGGAGGAAGGAAGGGGGAAGGGAGAAGTGGGGAGAAGGTAGTGAGGCAGAAGCTGCCTCTTTGGGGAGACAGAAAAGAAGGGGCTCCCACTGGAAGCAGAAGGAAGATCTGCCTGCCTTGGTGGTGAACAAGAAGAGAGTGGGTGGGGCTTGTCTCTTAAAGGGACAGGGCAGACCATTACACTTTGGTCTTCTATTTTCCATATGACTTTTAGTTTTTTGTTAATATTAAATTTCTGTACTCAATATCAAAGGGGATTTGATGGAAACTTCATCAACTCTGGATTACTTTATCAATATGTTCATCTTATCAATGTTAATTCTGCTACGTCTAGTGTCTTAATTTTTCTTTAGTGTTTTAAAGTTTCAATGTAAGTTTCTTTTATATACATGGCTAAGTTTATTCCTAAGTTTTTTTTAAGTTATTATAAATGAAGTTTTGTTTCCTAATTTCCTTTTTACTAGTTCAGTATTAATATATGTAGAAAATTTCCTTAATTTTTGTATGTTTGTTTTGCTTCCCATTTTAACTGTTTTCTGGTGGGGAGTTCTCTGGCTCTTAAAGGATGAGCTCACACCACTTACAAATAGGACTAGTTTGATTTTGTATCATTTCAGATTTTTCCCTTTTGCCCTATATTGCTATAGCTAAAGCTTCAAGCACTACACTGATGAGAGTAGAGAGAGCAGACAACCTTTGTGCCTGACTTTAGAGGACATACTTTCAACTTTCCCTCGTACAGTATGCCAGCTATACAGAGCTGCCTGCAGCTTTTATTATGTTGGTTTATATTCCTCTATTTTTGAGTTTCCTCGAGGCTTTTTATCAGGAAGACATATTGAATTTTGTCAAAGGCCTTTTTTTTTCCTGTCTGTTGACATGATAAGAGAAAACCAGAGGAGAAATTTGTTCTTTTATAATAACTTGTATTTTTGAACATTCTCATTCTGTGTCTTATTTCCTCTTTTTAAATCCATATCTACCTTTTGGTTCTTTGAATTTCTAACAGTTGTTTTAAAGTCTTTTTCTGTTATATACAAATTCTGGTATTTCTTTAGTTTTATTTTCTTGAATTTTATTGCTTTTAATTGACTTTTCCACTTTAAAAAACAGGCTTTGTGTTTTTGGAGGCTGGTAAATGCTTGTGAGAAAACTGAACATTTGCTAAAACAGCCACCTCTCCCCTCTTGCTGATCCCAAGGGTACCAAAGTGGCTATCACAAGGTGGTATCTGGGACTTCTGAGAGCATATTCTCTGAGCTTAGATTTTAGTCTTTCCCCCAGTTTCTATGGGTGTGTGTGTGTGTGTGTGTGTGTGTGTGTGTAGACACATAATTTGCTTTTAAGTCTCTTAATTTCTTTGAAAATCTTACTCTTGCTTCCAAAACATTATCAGATTATTCTCCCTGCAAGAGTTTGCCTCTAGATGATTATATGTTTTTTCTTGTGCTCAGTTACTTACCCACCACTAATTATGGAATGTTATTTTAACTCGGAGGAGATATGTTCCATTTGTTTGTGCTACAGAATATTGCTTTAATTGTGCAAAGGTGTGTTACATTTGTTTATGCTGCATAGGTTTATTTTTTATTTATTTATTTTTTGCTGGGGTATAGAGTTTATTTAGTGGGTTATGGAGGAGGAAGGGAAGGGGAGAAGGGGGAACTGAGGGAAGAGGGGAGAAGAGAGAGGCAGAAGCTGCCTCTCCAAGAAGGGCAGAGAGTGTTGTATGTGTTTAATTAAGTAAGGATTTGTTGCATTGGTTTAACTTTGCCTGTCTCAGGCACCCGATTGATCTAATAGAGAGCTGAATGACCAATAACTAGCAGAGACAACAATAGGTGGGGCTGGCTGGCAGGGAGAATAAATGGGAGGAGAAATTGAGGCTGGAGAGGAATGAGAGAAGAGAGGAGAGAATGAGGGAGATGCCTGGGCCACCGGGCAGCCGCCAGTCAGCTAGACATAAGATATACAGAAGTAAGAAAGGTAGAAAGCTCCAGGTAAAAGGCAGATAAAGAGAAACAGGTTAAACTGAAAGAGCTAGCCAGAAAGGAAACTAAGCTAGGCCAAGCATTCAAAACTAATAAGTCTCTGTGTCATGATTTGGGAGCTGGTTGGTGGCCCAAAAGAAGAAACCTGGTACAACCACTGCTTTGACTTTGAACCTGAGACCCAAGTCATGCAGCCACTCCATTCCTTCTGCCCCTGGAGCAGGTGATACAGAGCCAAGCCCGTGGGTGGCCTATATGTATTGCAAATAAGTTTTTCATTTGTTTCCTTCCATCTTGAAAGAGGTACCTGAGAATAGTTCATTTCCATGAAGCCACGCATCTCAGAGAGCTTATGGGGCAATGTTAAATGTGGGATTTTTTTTTTGATTGGGCATTTGAATGATTATAGCAAATCTTTGGCTATTCCACAGTGACTCACAAAGCAACTTAATTTCATCATTAGTACTTATTTCATATCTCTGTGGGGAAAGTAAAGACCCGGCACTTTGAGTCTCTCTCTCTCTTTCTTTCTCTCTCTCTCTTCCTCTCTCTCTCTTCCTCTCTCTTTTTTACTAACATCACTGAGGAACTATGCTCTCAAACATACATGAAATATTTATAAAAATAGGTTATATATTAGTTCAAAAAATCTAATCTCACCAAATATGTCTGCATCGGACAATTTTTCTGCTATTGTAAATTTAAGGATAGACTTAATAGAAACGTAATGTGGGCTTCCCCTCTGTATGCTGTGAATATGCTTTACTATTGTTGGCTAATTAAAGAAGCTGCTTCAGCCTATAGCAAGGCAGAATAGAGCCAGGCTGGAAGAGAGAGAGAGAGAGAAAGAGAGAAGGCAGAATCAAAGAGATGCCATGTAGTTGCTGAAAGAGAAAGATACCTGGAATCTTATCAGTGAACCACAAGTCTCATGGTAGAATATAAAATAATAGGAATGGGTTAATTTAAGATGTAAGCTAGTTAATAAAAAGCCTAAGCTATTGGCCAAGCAGTGTTGTAATTAATACAGTTAGTGTGTGATTTTCGCGGGGGGGGGGGTCAGAGCTGTCGAAGCAGTATTTTAATTAATATAGGTTCTGTGTGATTATTTCAGGTCTGGGTGGCTGGGAAACAAACAAGTAGTCTCCGCTTACATAAATGAAATCTTTAAAAGTTTAAATCATGCCAGGCAGTGGTGGTACACACCTTTAATCCAAGCACTCAGTAGGCAGAAACAGGTGGATCTCTGTGAGTTCAAGGATAGCTTGGTCCACAGAGCGAGTTCCAGTTCCAGGACAGACAGTGCTGTTAAACAGAGAAACGAGAGAGAGAGAGAGAGAGAGAGAGAGAGAGAGAGAGAGAGAGAGAAATAAGAAAAGAGAGAAAGGAAAGAAAGAAAGAAAAAAGTTTAAATCACAGAATAAAACTACTCAAGTAAAATAAATTATAGTCAAGCTGCTATTTAAATTTTAAATTAAATAATTTAATATATAGACAAAGGTATTCATGGTCTTAAATCCCCAAATTAAAAAAAAAGAATAATCTAACTTACATTGCCTCCAACATATAAGACAATATCTGTGTCCTAATACATACACAGACATGTTGAGTGAATTATTGGTTAAATAAATTAAAAGAGAACTCAAAGTTGATATGAAGAAGGCAGAAAGAAGGGTGTCTTGGTCAGAGTTCCTATGGCTGCAATGAAACACCGTGACCAAAAGCAACTTGAAGAGGAGTGGGTTTATTGGGCGTATGCTTCCATATTGCTGGTCATCTCTGAAGGAAGTCAGGGAAGAAACTCAAACAGGACAGGATCCTACAGGTAGGGGATGATGCTGAGCCAATGGAGGGGTGCTGCTTACTGGCTTGCATGGTTTCCTCTGCTTTCTTATAGAACTCAGGACCATCTGCCTAGGGATGGCACCACCCACTATGGACTGGACCCTCCCCCATGGATCACTAATTAAGAAAATGACCTACAGATTTGCCTGCAGCTGGATCTTATGAGGGTGTTTTCTCAATGGAGACTCTCAGGTGACTTTAGCTTGTGTCAAGCTGACATAAACTAGCCAGCACCAAGGATATAATAAAATGGATATTATTGAAATAGAAAATAAAAACATAATAGAGTGAGTTCACAGAATCAAAAGTTGGCTCTTTGAATGGTTTGAATGCTGAAGAAGGGGAAGTGCTGTTGGACAGTGGTTTTACCCTGTAAAGATTTGTTTCTTGTACTTGTTTAATAAAATGTTGATTGGCCAGTAGCCAGGCAGGAAGTATAGGCGGGGTGACCAGGCAGGAAGTAGAGGTGGGGCAATGAGAACAGGAGAATTCTGGAAAGAGGAAAGATGTAGTCTGTAGTCAACACAGAGGAAGACAGATGAGAAAGCTTTACTAATGAAAGATACCAAGCCACATGGCTAACACAGATAATAATTATGGGCTAATATAAGTTATAAGAGTTATAAGAAGCCTGAGCTAATAGGCCTGCCAGTTTATAATTAATGTAGACCTCTGTGTGTTTCTTTGGGGCTGGACTGGGTGAGGCAGAAACTTCTGCCAACAAGTCACCCAGGTGATAATGGTTATAAAGGCATAAATATCATAGGAAAAAGCTGAGGTTTACAAATGTATGGCAGGACTAGAATCCCAAAGAATGTGCAGTTGCAAGAATGGACCTTCATGGTTTTAGAAATGCCAGTGCAGGTGATAGTCACCAGAAGCACCAGCTACAGTGAAATAGAGTGGGCTGAGATCTAAAGAACAGGCTATGTATATGCCATCAGAGATGGAGTAAAAGAGGTACTTTATTTTTGATATTGCAGGAAGACATTTAAGAGATTTTAATTTTTTAAATAGCAGTTAAGACTATGGGACATTTATGCTTATAATATGTTTTATATTGTTAATGTTTGGACTTAATAAAAAGCTAAAAATTAGGGTCACAGCCTTAAGCACAAAATTCCTACAGAAAATGGGATGTTCATTTCTTGTAATGCAGCAAGACAATGATCTAAGCAGTCTGGCAAAGGACTTGAAACAGTTTCTCAGCCCATTGAGTCTCAACCCTTTGGTGGTCAAAAACAAAACAAATCCTTTCTACAGGGGTAGTCTAGGACCACCTGCATGTCATATGTTTGCATTAAGATTCATAACAATGACAAACTGCAGTTGTAAAATAACAACGGGAAGAATTTTGTAATAGGTTGTCACCACATCATGAGAAACTATATTAAAGGTCAAAGCATTAAAAAGATGAGAATCAGTGGCTTTAAAATATCTCTCGTTACTCAAGGTCTATTCAGACATAAGGATATATGTCTAGTCTCCTTGCCTTTGTTAATTCTGCTAAGCTTAAGCTATTTGGATAAACTGAGTCATATACATTTTTTTTGTCTTGATACTAAGAGAAACTTTAATTGAAATTTGTCTCCTAAGGCTCATACTTAACAAAGATAGAGCTATGAAGTCCTTTGCCAAGGTGAGGCATTTGGATAAAGCTCCCATTCCCTCAGGATACTTGGAGAAAGTTCTTTTTTCCTAAGAAATATGTTGCCCTCTTTATCTCTGGCAAAAGGAACTTGTGGCCCTTCACTAACCTATGGCTGTAGTGCCTTAGAACTTGTCAAGCACAAGGCCAGCCCCTAGGCTCCCTCCTGTTCCCAGTTTGCCTTGACAGGAGACAGCATTAACAGCTGGATACAAACTTGTTCTGTTTTTACCCTTAGAATCACTAATTCAGTTTCTTTATTAGCTTCAATTCAAAATCATTACAGAATGTAAAGTTCTAGTCTTGTGAAAGCTGCTAATTTATTATAGACCATTAGGAAATACAAGTTAGTCAGTCATTCTTAAAGTACTCATATAATTAATTACAGGAATAAGCCTTATTAGTTCCCTGTATATGTTTTCAAAGTAAAATTTAAAACAAGTAACTAGAAACAAAGTTTGTCTAATCAGATATACCTAGGTAGCCCTCATACTTCAGAGATCTATAGAATATGGTATTTAAAATAATGATAGAAAAGCTTATTATATTAGACAGAGACTCTGAGATTCTAGCAGTAACCTAAGGTCTCCAAAAAAGTTTATGGGACATCATGATGTCTCCACCTGGATTATGATGATGCTGACCATTGGGTGAGATGCCCCACTGCAACACTGGCTGCCAGGACCCAATCCAGACTGTGAACAAACAGCAGGACCTTGGAGAATCGATTGCACCACGTTTGCCTAGACAAAATAAGGTCAGACTTTTCCATTTCCCTCTTCTACAGGAAAAAAAAATCACCTTATGGGTCTGGCTAAGACTGTAAGACTGCTGTTCTGATACTCCTGCCTCCAATGCCATGGAGACCCAGGTATGGCTGTATATGGACTCTGGTCCCTTTCATTTTTAATAGATTCGGAAGCTGCATGGTCTGTACTCAGGTATAATTTATTTACCCTTCTGGGATCTCTGACAGTATTGATGGCTAGGTCAGTTATAATGTTGTTATGGTTTAAGTAAAAATGCTGCAGATCCCTGAGTAGCTGCAGCAGGCAGCGGGCCATGAGACCACATTGCAGGTCCCTGAAGTGGTGGCAGACAGTGGACAGTAGGTCCTGAGACCATGCTGCAGCTTCCCAAAGTGGTGGCAGGCAGCAGGCTGTGGGTTCTAAGAGCAGCCAGTCACAGGCAGGGATGGCACAGTTCCCCAAGTGGCTGCAGTGGGCCATGAGTCCCAGGCAGGGAGTGGTGTGGTGGCTCAATGGGGCAGTCAGTCCCATGAGGAGAGACAGACAGATGGGCGCACCACAAAACCATGCCATAGGTATTCGAAAGTGGTTGTTCTTGAGCAGTGAGCCATATGGTAGGTGAGAGACAGATGCATAGGCACGCTATGCAGAGTGAGGTTAGATATTTATTTAGTGGGTTATGGAGGGGAAAGAGGAGAAGGAGAGAAAAGCAGAGAGAGGATGAGAGGGAAGAAGAGAGAGAAACAGAGGGGGTGGAGAGAGCAACAGCAGCAGCTACCTGGGATAGAGACAGAAAAGAGAGAGGCTCAGACTGGAAGCTCAGCTTGCCTCAGTGGAGGGGGGGGGGAGTAGGCGTGGCTTGTCCCTCTCAGCTATTGCTTCCATTTATATCTTGTTCAACTTTCCTGGATATGCTGGTAAATCATTTGACCAGAAAAAAACAAAAATCTCTGAGGCAGATAAGGTATTCGTTCATCAATTCAACAAATATTTATTGAAAACCTACCATCTGCTTGGACTGCTGTATTAAATGATGGTTATATACACCAGTTTCCTTGTTTGAAGCAACTATCTCTAACAGGATATCTCACTGCATACAGAGTACAGGATTAGCCTGTAGCCATGCTTTTACACTGGGCTTCTAAAGAAAGGGATTACAGCTCTGACCACCTTTTTGCCCACTGGGCACTAAAACTGTGGGCATATTTTCCTGGAAGCCTGGGGTTTCTGCACATAATAAATCATCGTGGAATTCCACAAATATGTGTGGAATGTGGCAGGCTACCCAAAGGATACCACAGCAGGACTCATCAGACCTGAGAGAGGAGAGAACAGAAGCGAAGCAGGCTGCAGGCAGGAGTCAGTTGGAGAGCAAGCATCTACAGGCACGGAAGATAGCTTCTGTATGTGGAGGTGTGGCTGAGAAGACGGGTGCAGGAGTCAGTCGGAGAGCAAGCATCCACAGGCACGGAAGATAGCTTCTGTATGTGGAGCTGTGGCTGAGAAGACGGGTGCAGGAGTCAGTCGGAGCGCAAGCGTCCACAGGCACGGAAGATAGCTTCTGTATGTGGAGCTGTGGCTGAGAAGACGGGTGCAGGAGTCAGTCGGAGAGCAAGCGTCCACAGGCACGGAAGACAGCTTCGGTATGTAGAGCTGTGGCTGAGCAGACGGGTGCAGGAGTCAGTCGGAGAGCAAGCGTCCACAGGCACGGAAGACAGCTTCTGTATGTGGAGGTGTGGCTGAGCAGATGGTGGGTGTCACATGTCAATGTGTGGAGAGGGCAAAGTCCCGCACCACTCCCAGCCTTTGGAGTTTTGCTATTCCAACTGTCAAGGAAAGGCAACTGAGATACAGCTCCACAATGTCATCCTCCACAGTCTTGAGGAGTTCAGAGACTAAGGGAACCAACCTGGTCTCTCAGGTACTTTAAACTCGGGTCAAATTGAGATCTGTGGCTGAAAAGGATTTCGGGACTAGCTAGTGTAGTGAATACAGGCTTAGAAACAAGGTTTAAAAGGAAGGATGCTCAAAAAGACAGACACACCCAAGTGGGGGGAGTGTGATTCCCAAGAGAGAGCAGGGTAGTGGGGGTAGAGGTAAGAAAGACATGTGTGTATGTTTGTGTGTGTGTGTCTGTGTGTGCACGTGGTGCTTCCCAGGAGAAAACACAAGGAAGACATAGGTTATAGGCTTCTCAGTGAGAGTTGCCGGGAATTCTCAGCATCTGCCACCGGTGGCTCTTAAGTTATATGTCAGAAAGTTCCTATGAAATCCACTCTCCTCTTTCACTTTTGTGATAAGTGGGATTGTGGGTAGCTCTGGAGATGAAATTATGATCGGATAAGGTACAGGTAAAAGCAGAACACTCTGGTGCTGCAGGAGGGGTTTGGCCTGTGTCTTCTGTAAACAGGACTCTGATGCATCACTGAGAAAACTGTGGGTTAGCAGCTGGGAAAGAGAAAGCCTCTTGCAGTTGTGAATTGCACTGCAGTGCTTGCTTCTTCACCCATACTCATGGGCCAGAGCTCCCCCTCTCCTCCCGTCCCTTTAGTTTGCCCTCTCTTTTTATCCCGCCTCAGTCCTAAACACAAATGCCACAGTCGACTGGCTCACAAAAAGTCTCTTTATAAAACCAAGTTATCGGCCTCAGCACTTCTTAAGCTAATTTTGAAAAGTTCTGAATTGTATTTATCAACATTTATTGTATTAGCAACAAAGCTAGAAAAAAATTGTCAACTTAAAAATAGTAAGGCTAAATGTATTGCACGTGAAACAGACAAGGTTTTGATGAAACAGCTACTTTTCAAAATAATATAGTGAGCAAACCAGATTGGCATTGCTTTATATTGTAGATGTCTTGCTCCATATTAAAAAAGTTAGATGCTCAAATCATTCTTTTTTTTTTTTTTTTTTTTTTTTTTTTTTTTTTTTGGTTTTTCGAGACAGGGTTTCTCTGTGGTTTTGGAGCCTGTCCTGGAACTAGCTCTGTAGACCAGGCTGGTCTCGAACTCACAGAGATCCGCCTGCCTCTGCCTCCCGAGTGCTGGGATTAAAGGCGTGCGCCACCACCGCCCGGCACTCAAATCATTCTTGCATTCAGTCGGAAATCGGACCCATACTCCAGAGCCTCTGGGAAGTTGACCATGTGCAGAGAGAGGAGCTGGAGAAACAGGCAGTGAGGATGTGGGATTAATATCTAGTTGTTTGGCCTCTGGGGCCTTCCTGTTCTGGTCACGGGGCCTCTGAGAGAGAGAGCTATTGCTCACTGAGAGCCTCAAGTCTAGCCTCTGACCTCAGACAAGCTGTTCCCAACATGTGTCCACACTTCTCAGTGCTTTTCATCCATGTGCCCTTGAGGATGAAGAAATGTAGACCCAGGAGGTGAAGATGAAGATCCCCAGTCTATGGGGGACTTATGTGTCCCTGCTGTCTGTCCCTTTCCTATTGACCCAGGGTATCTGTACACTGGGGGGTTGGGGTGGTGGCGAGGCAGGCACTATGGTAATTCTTCACCTGTGTGTTGTTGGGACTGTGAACCTCCAGACCCTGAATTTCCTGTGGCTCCCTGCCTGCCAGACTTGTTTTCCTATGCTTGCAACTGTTCTGAGCAAACTTGTTTTGCAGCTGCTCTGAGCAGGAGATCCTCGGGAGTTCCTGATGTCCGGGGAGTGGTTTCTGGTGGGCTTGCGGCTGAGAGTTAGAGCATGGCCATTAGTCAAGGAGACCCTATATAAGCTGCCCTGGAACACAATAAATGGGCATTGTTGGTGTTACCCGTGTCTGTGTGTGTTTTAATCTCTAAGCCCTTGCCCAACTTGTGAACCAAGTGTGCAACATGCAATTGGCAAGTGAGAGGCACCAATGCTCTCATTCCAATGTTAATGCTTATTTATTCTACATTTGTTTATTTGAGATCTGTTTTTTCTCCAAAGCTCAGACCGGCAGGGAACTCAAACTCACAAACCTCCTGCTTTTGCTCCTAAAGCCAGCATTTTTGTGTGTTGGGAATTTCTTATGCTTTTCTGGACATTTGGAAACAGATAATTTTTTTTTGAATTCTACATTTTTTTAAATTTATGTATTTATTAAGGATTTCTGCCTCCTCCCCGCCACCGCCTCCCATTTCCCTCCCCCTCCCCCGATCAA
>NC_022017.1:9094125-9102949 GCF_000317375.1 Microtus ochrogaster
TACTGTAGCTCTGTAATAGAGTTTGAAGTCAGGGATGGTAATGCCTCCAGTCAATCCTTTATTGTATAAAATTGTTTTGGCTATCCTGGGTTTTTTGTTTTTCCATATGAAGTTGATTATTGTCTTCTCCAGCTCTGTGAAAAATGAAACAGATAATTTTAAACAGTCATTACCTATGCTGCCATACATGTGAGAACTAATTGCTCCTGCCTGTTTTGCTGCCACTCATCTGATGTCTTTCTGGCCTCGCTGCAGGCCTTTGCAGTCAGTGTGTCTTCGCCTTCAAGGCTCATTCCTCTGTAGCCCACAAATGGCAACATGCTATTTGTCCTTCTTCTTCTGTTTCTCATTTATTTCACCTAATGTCTAGCTCCATCTCCATTGCTAGAAATGGCAGGGTTTCACTACTTCTGATAGTTTTATAATTCTCAGCTGAGTATATGCAACACATTTCAGGCATGCATTCATTCAGCAGTGAGCACCACAGCCAATCCCAATCCTCAGTTCTTGTGTGTGATTCTGCTGTACACACAGGTGTGCCAGTATCTCTTGCTTCATTCATCTCCTTTGGATATGTTCCTTGTAGTGGGATTGCTAGATCACATGGCAGTTCTACTTTTAGTTTGTTTGTTTGTTCTGTTTTGTTGAGACAGGGTTTCTCTGTGTAGTCTTGGCTGTCCTGGAATTCACTCTGTATACCAGGCTGGCTTCGAATTCACAGAGATCCACCTGCCTCTGTATCCTGAGTGCTGGGATTACATGTAGGTGTGTGCTACCACCACCCAGTTCTACTTTTAGTTTTTAAAAGGAGCCTCCTGCCAGAGGGATCAAGGACATCACAAGAACACGGGCCACAGAATCAATCAACTAAGCAGCGCTCCCAGAGACAGAGGTGACAATCACAAACCCTGCTTGGGTCTGTGCTAGGTCCTCTGCATATACCTATGGTTGTAAAGCTTGCTGTTCCTGTGGGACTTCTCACAATGGGAGTGGGGATGTCTCTGACTTTTTTTTGCCTGTGCTTGGGACCCTTTTCTCTCTTCTGGGTTCCCACATCCAGCTGTGATATTGTATCTTGTTAGGCCATGTTTAGTGGAGATCCCTGGGAGGCCTGTTTTTTGGGGGGCAGGGAGGGGGACGGGGGAATGACTGTGAGGAGTGGAGGGGAAACTGCGGTCAGGAATATAATGTATGAGAGAACAAAAAATTTTTTAAAAGTTGCAGAAGAGAATATTGTTTTTGTTTCAGAAATGTAGCCATGGTTTAATATTAAGGAACGATAAGGCTATAACTCAATGCATTACTCACCAGTGGAGAAAAATATAATACTACAACAAGACATTTAATAAAATTTAAGTGTTTATTAACAATAAAAAAAGCCTCCACGTATTTCCCACTTACATTTTCACCAGCATGTCTGAGAGGTTCCCCTTTGCACATCATCATCAACATTTAAAAAATCTTTATAGTGATAAGCATGTCGCAGGGTAGGTTTGTAACATTGTTGCCACTGCTGCTTGCTGTTTGTTTTTACCTGACATGGTCTGGCCTGTAGCCAAGGCTAGCCTCAAACACCAATCTTCCTGCTTCAGGCTCCCAGATTCCAAGCATCCGCCATCCTGCCCTGCTCACTAGGTTTTGGTTGGCATTTCCCTGATAAGTGGTAAGGGAGAACACTTTTTATAAACATGTTGACCATCTGTATCATCTATGCCTACATCATCTATACCTACATAATCTATACCTGCATCATCTATACCTATATAATCTATGCCTCCATCACCTACACCCATATCATCTATACCTCTTCATCTATACCTCCATCCTCTATACCTCCATCATTATACCACCATCATCTATACCTACATAATCTATACCTCCATCATCTATGCCTACATCATCTACACCTACATAATCTATACCTCCATCATCTATACCTATATAATCTATGCCTCCATCATCTATACCTATATAATCTATGCCTCCATCATCTATACCTATGTCATCTATATAATCTACATCTTCTGTATCTATATCATCTATATCTGTGAGAACCTTCATTTTAGATTTCAGCTGAAGTTTGAATTTTATCTATTTTTTCTTGAAGTTTTATTTTTTATTTATTTTAAATGTATTTTTACTCATGTATGTATTCTTGTGAGTATATGCCAGGTATGGGGGGTGCCCCCAGAGGAGCTGGAGTTACAGGTGGCTGTGAGCTGCATTGTGTATGTCTTGGGAACTCCCCAGCCTCTGGATTGATCATATTAGTTTGTTGTTTAGATTTTTGTTTTTTAAAAAAGAAAGCATATAATTGGGCTTATGATTCCAGAGGTTTAGAGTCCATGAAGGCAGAACAAACGCATGGCAGCAGAACAGTTGGGAGTTCATATCTTGAGCCACCTGTAGGAAGCAAAGAGCACACTGGGAAATCTCTAGCCTGCCTCCAGTGGCACACCTCCTCCAACATGGCCACACCCAATGCTTCTCAAACAGTTCTACCAAGTGAGGACCAAGTCTCCAGATATATAAGCATATTAGGGTCATTCTCATTCAAGTCACCACAGACCCTTGGTTCTGGAAGGTAACAGACTGAAGATCATCTGCTTTGCTGAGCAGAAACTTTGAATATAGTTCTAGATGTCAATTCTTTTTTTCTCTACTTTTGAAGTCTTATCTAGGGCATCCACCTGTGCCAATATCCTGGTGTTTTCCTTATGTCTTATTTTGGCTCCAATGTGGTTTTTCTTACATTTTCTTGGCTACTTGAATTCTTTTGTTGATGTGGGAGTGATTTCTTATTAATAAAGAAACTGCCTAGACCCATTTGATAGGCCAACCCTTATGTGGGAGGAGAAAACAGAACAGAATGCTGGGAGAAAGAAGCTGAGTCAAGGAGTCACCGTGATTCTCCTACCGGACACAGATGCAGGTTAAGATCTTCCTTGGTGAGACACCTCATGGTGTTACAGGGATATTAGAAAAGGGTTAGATCGATATGTAAGAGCTAGCCAATAAGAGGCTGGAACTAATGGGCCAGGCAGTGTTTAAAAGAATACAGTTTCCGTGTAATTATTTCAGGTAAAGCTAGCCGGGTGGCGGGAAGCACCCCACCGCTCCTATTACAACATTTTGTGCTCTAAATGAATCCTGGGATGTTTTCTCCAGTTATGCAAAGTTACACCTGCTATTTAAAGTCACTCACTGTGGTACTGGGGCCAACACCTTCTTTTGATGTCAGTAGTATTTTGTTTTTATACAATTAAGCGTTGTTTCAGACACTCAGCATATAAATTTATATAAATAAATCTCATTCTGATATTCTTCAAGTAGCTTTGAATGTGTTTTATTTCTATTTATCATACAAATTTTATGGTTTACTGTATTGGTTTTATTTCCTTCTTATTCTTTGTGGACTTATCTCTTTTTCTAGTGGGATTTCTTTATATTTTTAATGTTGGTATTTGATATATCCTTTCTCTTCTGGGTATAGGATTACCCTAAGCACCTGTTAAAATTCTGGTCAAGTGCTCATGAAGTCCTCTGATGTATCTCTATCATGGGAGCCCTTTACTTTTCTTCTCACTGTGAAGCACAGCCTGACTGGGCACAAAAAAATTCTTGATTGGAAGTTATTTTCTTTCAGGACCTGAAATACATCACTTCATACCCTCCTGACATTTAGAGTTTCTCCTGAGAAATCTGCTCTAATGTATTTGCCTTTCAATGTTGCTTGACATTTCTCTTTCACAGATTATGATATTCTTTCTTTGTTCAGTACTTTTAACCACTTAACTATAATATCTTGTAGTGATGTACTTTTAGGGTCACGGGTGTTTGCGGTTCCAAATGCTTCTTTCACCTGGATGTCACGTCTTTCCCAAGATTTGGGACATTTTCTGCTATTATTTTTACTGAAAGGGTTTTTTATGCCTCAGCCTATATCCGTTCCCTAGGGTATGACAATGATCCTAATATTTGAATTTTAAAAGGTATCACAAAGCTTTTGCATTTTCTTTTCATGTATTTTTTTCCTTCTGTTTTGTTCTGCCTGACACTAACAATTCAAATTATTTGTCTTTAGGCTCTGTTCTCTTTTCTTGCACTTGATTACTTAGCTTCTGAGGCTGCCGTGATAGCTGCTCTTGGTTGTCAACTTGACTACATCTGTAATGAACTAAAACCCGAGCAGCTGGGTACACTTGTGAGGGGAGTTTCTTTCTTTTTTTTTTTAATTTATTTATTTATTAAGGATTTCTGCCTCCTCCCCACCACCACCTCCCATTTCCCTCCCCCTCCCCCCGATCAAGTCCCTCTCCCTCATCAGCTTGAAGAGCAATCAGGGTTCCCTGACCTGTGGGAAGTCCAAGGACCGCCCACCTCCATCCAGGTTTAGTAAGTTGAGCATCCAAACTGCCTAGGCTCCCCCAAAGCCAGTATGTGCAGTAGGATCAAAAACCCATTGCCATTGTTCTAATTAAACCATTAGAAGTAGAACCACCTTTAATTCAGAGCTTTGGAGGTGGGAAGATCCGCCTGTAATCTGGGCCATACCTTGTGTTGGCAGCCTACAAAGGGAACACACAAGAACACTCTTGGCTCTTTATCTGCTTGCACTCACCTCGCTATCAACCAAGCCCATCCTTTTGCGGGCATTAGAGTCTAGTTCTCTGAGATTTACACACGCTTTATTCTATAGAGCTGCTGGCAGCTTTTCTATTTGACCCTTTAAGCTTCCCAGTTCCTCTGTGATCTCCACCCAGTTCCCTTTCAGATTCTGTGTTGCCTTCCTTAATTCATTGAACTGATGTGTCTTTTGATGTTTTGATATTTCTGCATGAGAATTCTTTATTTATTGTCATGAGTATCTTTTATGAGCTATATGGTGGCCTCCTTAGACTTTCTCTCCATTATGCCTTTGGAGACATCAGCTCTGGGTTTGGTTCACAGTGTAGATTGTCTCCTCCTTACCATAATCTCCAAGGGCAATCTCCCACTCCGCATTTTCCTCACCTGACCCTGACGAGGCAGAGCTCAATGTTCTGAGTTTTCAATTCCTCATGTATTCTCAACAGCAATTCCTTCTTGAATAGTTTGTGGGTATTTTCTTCCATTGTGTAGGGTGTGTGTGTGTGTGTGTGTGTGTGTGTGTGTGTGTGTGTGTGTTTGCACGCGCAAGTGTGTACACGCGTATGAGTAGGACAGAGGTCAATATTAGCTGTCTTTCCCCAATTGCTTCTCTACCTTAGTTTTTAATTATATATATATATATATATATATATTTGAGACAGGGTTTATGTGTAACCCTGACTTTCCTAGAACTTTCCCTGTAGACCAGGCTGACCTGGAACACAGAGATCCACCTGCCTCTGCCTCCAGAGTGTGGAATTAAAGGTGTGCACCACCACTGCCTGACTCTCTGTCTTATTTTTTTGATACATTGTCTCTCACTGAGCCTGGAGCCTACTCAGGGGCTACACTGATCCTTCAGCAGGAGATACTTTTTTCCTGCTTCTCCAGCTGTGAGATAAGGCACACTGTGGCAACCCCAGCAGGCACTACCATCTCCTCAGCATGCCCCCCACCCTGGTCTGTGTCCCCTACTTCTTTGAAGCCTGTCATCATTAGTATTTTGATGGAGAATTACAGTGAATCTATAGACCACTGAGTAGGATGATTATTTATTTAATTGTTTTTTAGAGAGAGAATTTGAGAACTATAGTTATTTTTTAAACAGCTTCATTGAGATGAAATTCATATACTAAACATTCTCCACCCATTTAAAGTATATAATTCAGTAATTTTGTATATTATATTATTATTTTATTCTCTGAGAATTCCATATATGTATAGAATATATTCCATTATACATACATTCCATAGAATGCATCACTCCCTCTTTCAATTCCTTCTGGATTAGCCCTCCACATCCTCTTCCTTCTTAAAGTCAAGTCTGTTAGTATTCAGGCATCTGTACTGGCCTGTCCTTGACTGAGGTCCTGACAGGGTAGAGCCTCAGCTGCAGCCACCAACAGCACCTTCTGTGCACGTTCACTATGTTCTCTTTTAGAAGGTGGGCCTTGCCCACCTCCTGTCTCTTCCTTTCTCTCTTTATGGTTCTCTGCCTGTCTCTTTGCCGCTTTCTGTCTCTTTGTATCTCTCTGTCTCTGTCTCTCTCTCTCTGCCCCCCGCCTCTTTTTCTACCACTTCTGTCCCCAAAGGCCAGTCTCCCTCACCCCCTTTCCCATTCACTTTCCTCCAATTAAAAAAAACCTGAGTTTTGTCGCATGGCATCTTTCTCTTACGTGCTTCTCTTTAAAAATCACAACAATGTCCCTCTATTTTTTTAATTAGTCCATTAAGTCCAATTGCTGTTGTCCATATACCCAGGCATGTGAGTTCATCCCCTGGAGGATAGCCAATCTACCAGAGGCCACACTCCTAAGGAGACTTGATGCTCCCTCCCCTACCAGTGATGAGCTATCAATCACTAACAGCCCCCAGTTAGAGATGGAAGTTCATGCGTCCTTTCATGTTCCATGCTGTAGTGTTACCTGGCTTAATCTTCTGTTGGTAACTACAGCTTCTGTGAATTTATATCCAGGAAATTCTGTTTTAGCACAGTACTTCCCAACTTCTAGCTCTTTTTGTTTGTTTGTTTGTTTGTTTGTTTGTTTGTTTCGAGACAGGGTTTCTCTGTGGCTTTGGAGCCTGTCCTGGAACTTAGCTTCTGTAGACCAGGCTGGTCTCGAACTCACAGAGATCCGCCTGCCTCTGCCTCCCGAGTGCTGGGATTAAAGGTGTGCGCCACCATCGCCCGGCCCAACTTCTAGTTCTTAAAATCCTTCCAATTCTTTTCTATGTTTCTTGAGCCTTGGAGGGAGGGGTGTGATATAGATATCCTCATTGTGGCTCAGCACCTTACAGACATGTATTCTCTGCATGTTGACAAGCTGTGAATCTCTACATTGTCCACTGCACAAAGACTTCTCTGATGCAGTGTGAGAGCTGTGCTAATCTTACACATACATACACACACACACACACACACACACACACACACGAGTGTTAATATTGTGTTCTTTTAGCAAAATAGTAACAGGTGCACTCTTAGGGTCTACGAGCTGCTAGCCACAGGTTCTTGCAAAATTTACAGTCCCAGACTTGTGATTCCTCCTACGTGAGCCTTAATTAGAAAGCGATTGGTTAGTCCCATAACACTAGTGCCACTATTGTATTAATGGGCACATCTTGCCATGCTGGTCTTGTAACTCTCAAGATTCACAGGTAGGTAAGATTTTTGATGACTTTTCTCACAGCTGCCTGCATAGCACATTCTGGTAGCATAAAAGGTAGCCAGCAAGAAGGAACCTTCGGATCAATATTGGCTTGATTTCCCCAAGTCCTATCACCAAAGTATATGGCATCTTTAATAATAGGATCTTACCAACAAGTGGTAGTGGGCACGCAAAAACAATGACAATGGCTTGTGTTATTTTGGGGTCTCTGGGACCACTCTGACCAATAACTCAAAGGGAGATATCTCACAACTGGTACTGGGTTCTTTTATGAGGCAGCCTGTGGCTCTTTGGGGGACCTTTGTACCCTTTGGTAGGATAACTTCATCTAAACTATTTTCGTGTGTGTATATGCATAAACACACATATTTAGGAAGCTTGTAAAATAGTGGACGCTCATACAGCTTTTACAAATATTTTCAGTGTTACTTTACCCTCCCTTTTCCTCCACTGCCCTACCCTCCCATTCCCCTTCTCGCTTAGCACCCACCGTTAGTTATTTGCCCTTTGCCCTTTGTATGGTGGTGTTCTACTTCCCACAGACTTTCTCCCCACCCACTCCCCAAGGGTCCTTTCAAGTTATTTGACTTGTCCAGGCACTCCAAATCAAACACACAGGTCTCCAGGTTCGCTGTGTGAAGCTTATATGCGAGAGAACCTTGACATTTGTCTTTCTGGGTTTGGGTTAGCACACTCGGTGAGATTTTTCCCAGTGCTAAGATGACCATTTCAACACTATCAATTCTTTAGACTCATGAGCATAGGATAGCACTTCATTTATTGTGTCTTTTATAATTTCTTTGATAAGTGTTTTCTTTTTTTCCTTAAATATTTGTGTGCATGTGTGTGTGTGTGTGTGCGCACATGCGCGTATGTATGCCATGGAAAATGTATGGCAATTAGAGGACCATGCAGGTTCTGAGACCAAACTTTAATGGTCAAGCTTGGCAAGACCCTTTGCCTACCGAGCCATCTCACTGGCCCAGAGCTTATAATTTCCATTGCAGAGACCTTTAATTTCCTTGTTTGAATTTCTTTCTAAATACACACACACACCTGTTTGCATGAGTGTCATATAAATAAATATGTTTGCTATTGTAAATGTTTTTTTATCTTCTTATTTCAATAAAGTCATTAATAGGGTACAAAATTCTACTTTTGTTTGTTGATATTATAAAACTAGTTTTGTAAGTTCTTGCAGCTCTCTGGTTGGAAGGTTTAAGTTTTTATACATATTAAATAATGTCATTTACAAATATGGATAGTTAATTTCATCCTCTGCGATTTGGCCCTTCATTTTTTCCCCTCTTGCCTCTTGTTTTTGCTGGTATCCAGCTCAATATTGAGAGCAGTGAGATTGGTTATCCTTGTCTTGTTCCAGGAAATTTTTTTTCTCTCTATTCAGTAACGATATTGGCTCTGGGGTTTTAGCTTTTAATCTTTAACATTTAAGGTATATTTTACTGTACCTAGTGTGGAGAGAGAGAGAGAGAGAGAGAGAGAGAGAGAGAGAGAGAGAGAGAGAG
>NC_022017.1:9103049-9183237 GCF_000317375.1 Microtus ochrogaster
AGAGAGAGAGAGAGAGAGAGAAGGAGAGAGGGAGGGAGGGAGGGAGGGAGAGAGAGAGAGAAGAGGTTAAAGGGTAATTTTGAATTTTACGACATCCTTTTTTTCTGTGTGTTTTGAGATGATCACATGATTTTCACCCTCGCTTCTGTAGATGTTACTATGTTGTGGCACATTGGGTAATGTTGAGTCACCTTTGTATTTCCTAATGAAATCCACTTGGTCATAGTGTGTGGCCTTTGGATGTGTGTTAAATTTTGTTGGCTAGGATTTTGCAGAGAATTTTTATACTTCTCTTCACCATGGGTATGCTGGCAGTTGTTCTGGAGCTGTTTTGGACTCAGGACAATATTGGCCTCATAAAAAGTTTTGGCAGAATTCCTGCCTTTTAAAATTGTTGATAGCTTAAGAAAAATTAGAATTAGATCTTTTTAAATATTCTATAGACTTCAGGAGGAGAGCCTTCAGACCCTGGACTTTTTACAGTGCGAGACTTCTAATCACTGCTTTAACCTTATCACTTGTTATGGTCTGTCTATATTTTCTATTTATTCATGATTCAACTTTGGTAGTTGTATATTTAGGTATTTACCTATTCCTTCCAGGCCTCCAGTTTGCTAGCTATTATTGTTCATGATAGTATTTCTGTTATATCATCACTTGTTCTCATTTTTTGTCTCTACCTTTGTTTAATTCATTCTTTTTCACTTTGGTATTGTAACTAAGGACAATTTTGCATATATTTTCAACCAACTGTCTTTTGTATTTTTTTTAGTGTATCCCTGCCCTGAACTTTATTCTTTTTCCCTACTAATTTTAATTTTGGTTTATCCTTTCTTTCCTAAATCTTTGACATGTAATATTTATTCAGACTGGCATGTTTTGCCATACTGGACATTAGGATATATATATATATATATATATACATATATATATATGTATATATATATATTTCTTGCATATAGTAACAAGAAATATACCACTGAATTATACTCCCAGCCCAATAATCTCTGCGTCCCATTTAATTCTTTTCAATATAAGCCTTCATAGTATAAACTTCCTTCTACTTTTTGCCCCGAAACAGCTCTGGCTAGCCTGGAACATGCTGTGTAGCCAAGACTGGTCAAGCGCTCACAGAGATTCACCTGCCTCTGCTCTGAAATTTGAGGATTAAAGGCATGCACTTCCACGCACAGCTCTGTAGCCTATTCATTTTGCTATGTCATGATTTCATTTCTTTGAAGACTTTCTGAAATTTCTCTTTAAATTTTTTCCAATGACTCATTGTCCATTTGGGACTATGTTGTTCAATTTCCATGTAATAGTTTTTAATTTTTGTTTTATAGTTTTATTCCACTGTCATTTGAATAAATATATGATAGAATTTTTATTCTTTTTTTTTTTAAATTATTGTTTGTTTTTTGAGTCAGGGTTTCTCTGTATAGCCCTGGGTATCCTGTAACTCACTCTGTAAACCAGGCTGGCTGCAAACTCAGACCCGCCTGCTTCCGGAGGGCTGGGATTGAAGTTGTGTGACGCCACCACCAGCCAGAATTTTGATTTTTCTACAACTTGTTGAAACTCAGTTTGAGGCTTTCCATGATGATCTGCTCTAGAGAACGTCTATATGCCAATGAGAATGGAGTGTGTTCTGCTGCTGCTGAGTGCAAACATCTGTGAGTCCACTGGAGGAACAGAATCCAGATGTTTCCTGACGTTCCGTAAGAGAAAAGTAGAATACTGAAATCCGACTACTATATATTAAGTCTATCTTTGTCTTTACGTCTAATAATATTTGCTTTATATATTTAGTGGCTCAATTTGAGAGAATCACACACACACATATAGTTTTTGTGTCTTTGCAAACTGATCTTTTTATCAACATGCTCATATTTTCATTCATTCTTTCTCTTCCCTCACCTCCATCATCCCCTCCCCAACCTGCTCTCTTTCCCCAAAGTCTCCATGTATAGATTAGGCTGGCCTTGACTTCAGTAAGTGACCCGGGCTGGTCTCAAACTTACACTTCTCCTTCCTCGGATGCCAGGTGTGCACCATGTCTGTCCCTTTGTGTAGTTTCCACTTAAAGCTGGCTTTGAGGGATGTTAATGCCGTTACTCACCATTGTTTGGAATTTCCATTGAAATGATATGGCTTTTTCCAATCTCTTAATTTCAGTCTGGGTTACAAGTGAAGTGAGTTTCTTATAAGTAGCATATATTTGGGTTTTGATTGTTTGTTCTTTGTTTTCTAATTGTTTAATTTTTAATCCATCCAGGCAACCTGTCTTTGATTGGTGAAAATATTGCATTTACAGGCAAGGCATTGCAGATAAGTCTGACTTTCCTTTTCTTTCACTCATTGTTTCTAATTATTTTGTATATTTTCCCACATCTCCCTATCTTTGTAATTTGGTAGTTTTTAGTCAGGTAGAATTTTTTCATGCTGCTGTCCTGTGAAGTTTTGTGCATTTATGTACATTCATGATGATTGTTCTCATCCGTTTGTGTCTAGTGTAGGATTCATTTCAGCATTTATTATAGGAATAATCTGACATTAGTGATTTTTCTCTATTTGGGAAGACTTTATTTCTCCTTTTCTGAGGGATAGTTTCTCTGGGTATAATCTTGGCTGACAGGGTTTTGTTCCTCTCCTTCCAGGAGTGTGACTATAGCATACATTCTCTTCTCTCCTGGCATTTCTCTGCCGGAAGGCATGCTAAGTCTAATAAACATTCCTTTATATATGAGTCAACACTTGCCATTTTGATAATTCATATTCTCTCTCTCTCATACATTTGACACAGGCTATATAGCCTTGGAAAAGGATTATTCATAGAAAGTTCCAACTAAAAGACGAGAGCTCTATGTTTATTTTACTTATTAAATTATGTGTGTCCAATGTGTGCCTATGTGCGGGTATGTGCCCATGAGTGAAAATGTCCACGGAGGCCAGAAGAAGGCACTGTATAACCTGGAGCTGGAATTATAGGCAGTTGTGAGCCACCTATGGTGGGTGCAAAAAACACAATTCAGATCTCCTGCAGGAACTTTAAGAGCTTGTGATTGTTCAGCCTAAGGTTGGATCTGCAAATGATTTAGGATAGCAGGGCGGAGCCTAGAGGAGAACCCCAGGGCCCCCACCATGTGGATGTCACACACATGTGCCCATGGGTTACACTTGTCACACTAAGTGGGTAGCAGCCTTTCAGAAGGTGACATGAAGGAAAAGTATCTAGGAACAGTTTCATGTTGGGCTCCTTAGTGCCATCTCAAAGGAAGATAATGAAATGATTTCTCCCTGTGGAGAAAAAGGGAATGGGCCCAAGCATTCACTTGCCCACATTGTTATATGTGAAGACAAACATGGAGGGGATGGTTTCTGCTGAGCTCCATTTAGTGAGAGTTTCTGGGGCTGATTTAGCCCACCATTCATGTTCTTGGGAGAGTTTCCTAATATGTGTTCACTTTCAAGTACTTGGGAAACAGCCAGAATGGACTATATGCTTTTCTTGGTTCTATTCAAACTTAGCAGAAATGAAGAGGAGAAGAGAAGCTTCTCTGTGGTGTTGGAATCTCTGGAGATATTTCCCCCTTTGTTTCTTATTTTCTTGAACCATTTGAACAACACTTCTCTTCTATCCTGTTCTGGAAACTGTTGCTTTACAGCTTGGGTCCTAAAAAGAGGGGTTCTAAAAAGAAAGCACTGGGAAGCAGGACCTGCTGGGCCAGAGGAACCAAAGCATTTGAGAGCCAACGTTACCTGTTGATTCCTTTTTAAAGCAGAGGTAAAAAGCCCAGTGTTGAGGTGAGTCCTTGAACTGTGGATCTGCTGGGGCTTGTGCCCTGTGCTGTCCCACACAACAGCGACTCAGCTGTGGGAAGACCATCTCACCTCACATGCCACAATGTGGTGGCCCACACATGTGCGAGTCCACTCTGAACAACATTAGGGATCACAGTCTACAGGCTGGGTTAGCCAGGAAGTGTTTCTAATTACGAGAACTAGCTAAGATCCTGGCAAAGTAAGGGCCCAGATAACTGAATGAAAATGACATGCGTGTAGCAAGAGCCTGGCGCTGTTCCAAAAGGCTACATGAGAAAAATCAAATCACACCAACACTGCAAAATGTTCCAAATGTAAGGGATCTGAGGGCCACCTACCTATGGGAATGGAAAAGTTAAGGAGATTCACAGAACCTTTCTCTGTGAGGAAAAGAAAGCATCTCCCCAGATGAAACAGCCACTTCTGGTCACCTCAGGATTGTTTCCCTGTCTATGATGTTCCACATACTCTAAGGCTCCAGTGAAGCCCACACCCTTCTTCTCTATTCAGGAATGCCACACCATAGACCCCCTCACACACACTGTGAGAACTATCACCAAACCCCCTATTGAATCAGATGGGCCAGACTCAAAGGGCGCTGCAGACAGAACAGGAGAGTCTTCACCAAGGCAAAGATCCGATTCTGGCTCCCTTTGTTCCCCTCTGAAACCTTCCGTGGACACCCCATTTCTGTTAAGTTCACATGCATAGTGATCTAGTACACGCTTTCAGAAGATTCACTTGGCAACTACCGGCACCCCTCCCGTCTGACTCAGGGCAGAAGTTAGTCAAACTGAAGTTTCTAAATATTTTCCCTACACACACAGCAATGCCCACCTCCTTTGCAATGATAGCAATAAGAAACCCAACCAAATAATAACAACATAAGTTTATTGATCTATAGCTTGCTCTAGCAACAGCCATCACCTCTATTTGAGCAGAGACGAGTGGGAAAGTTGTGTGGAAAATGAGGGCAACGGGTGTGCCATGACTGGAGGGTGTTGGCAGGGAGGTGATTGGCAGCTGCTAGAAGCTGGTGTACTGTGGGGTTGGGTGGGGAAGCGTAAGTGGCATTCTCTGATTTGGTGCTCCATTGCTACTGGGGACGAAAGTTGGGGTGGCTGTCAGTTACAAATCAAGTCCTGGCATTATCAGGTCAGTTGATACAGAAGTTTCTGTTTGTCCACTTGGACTGTCACTAGAGATGGTGTAAGTCTGGCTCACAGCAGCCTGGCCTCATGGCTAACTCCGGTAGATAAAGGGTGAGTCCTTTGCGCAGGTTGCAAGTCAGATCTCTTTTCTGCTTCCGGATCTGGCCACTACCCCTGTCTGTCCAGCCTCTAGTTTGGATAATTTGGGGGATAAGAGGAGAGCCCCTATATTTTTTTTTAATTTATTTATTTATTAAGGATTTCTGCCTCCTCCCCGCCACCACCTCCCATTTCCCTCCCCCTTGCCCGATCAAGTCCCCCTCCCTCATCAGCTCGAAGAACAATCAGGGTTCTCTGACCTGTGGGAAGTCCAAGGACTGCCCACCTCCATCCAGGTCTAGTAAGTTGAGCATCCAAACTGCCCAGGCCCCCCCAAAGCCAGCACGTGCAGTAGGATCAAAAACCCATTGCCATTGTTCTTGAGTTCTCAGTAGTCCTCATTGTCCACTATGTTCAGCAAGTCCGGTTTTATCCCAGGCTTTTTCAGACCCAGGCCAGCTGGCCTTAGTGAGTTCCCGATAGAACATCCCCATTGTCTCAGTGTGTGGGTGCACCCCTCGCAGTCCTGAGTTCCTTGCTCGTGCTCCCTCTCCTTCTGTTCCTGATTTGGACCTTGAGATTTCTGCCTGGTGGAGAGCCTCTATATTGTAGGGAAAATTGTTTTAGACAGGAAGGCATTTGTGAGTCTGTGGTTACAGCTTCTCAAGTGGAAAAAGAGATAGCATGTATTATTTACACAGATTGGAGTTTAGTGTGGTATTTCATACAGACATCCAGTGTACTTCCCTCCTAGCCCCTAGTAATAGCCAGCCTACTTTCAGGCAGACTTCCTCTCCCCAGTTTTCATTGTGAGAACAAACCTTTTTGTGTATATTTTTTTAAAGAATTATATTTGTGTGTGTGCCTAGCTGGAGTGACAGGTGATTGTGGACCACCATGTAAGTGTTAGGATTTGAACCCAGGTCCTCTGCAACAGTAGCAAGTGCTCTTAACCTCTGAGCCACCTCCTCTGCACTTCTCTGGGTCTATCTTCTTTTGCTTAATGTTTTCCCATTTCATCCATTTTACAGAATTTCATTTTTCTTCATGCCCAAATCGTACTTCATTGTGCATCTCTGGCACGGGCTACTTATCCTCTCTTCTGTTACGGACACCTAGACAGATTCCATGTCTTGGCTAATGTAAGAGTACTGGAGTGGGCATGGATCTCTTCAATGTGGTTAAAGTAGACAAACTGGCTCACTGGATCACTTAGTAGTTGAGGTATGTATATGTGTGTGCGTGTGTGTGTGTTTTACTTTTCATTATGTATTTTCATTATGTATATTCATTGTACACTGGTATTGTATACACATGGACATTACATATTGTATATGTAAGTCTCCCATTTTATGTTTACTTTTTATTAGATTGGGTTTCATTTCTTTTTTTATTTGTTTAATTTAGATAAGTTTGTTGATCTTTCTTACCATTTAAAATTATGTATTAATTGTTTTATAGATTATATTTTTTCATTTCTATTTCATTAATTTCTGCTCTTCAAGAATTAATTTCTTTTGGTATATTGTTCGGGGATGACTCATTCTTGCTTTTCCGAGGCCCCAAGGTACAACATTAAGTTATTTATTTTAGAACTCTGAACTTTTTCAAGGTAGGCACTTGTAGCTATATGCTTCCTCTTAGGACAGTTTTTATTGTATCCTATACATAACTTTTAGTTTATTGTCTTTGCTTTTTCATTTGATTCTGGTCATTTTTTTCTCACTTCCTTCAAGATTCAATCACCCAATATTATGTTCTTTAATTTCTATGGTTTTGCCTATATTCTTTAACCGTTTTGTTATTGGTTTCTAGTTTTATTCCATATGGCCAGATAAAGTATAAGAAATAATGACATTTTCATACACTTATTAGAACTCGCTTTATGTCCTATAATATGATCTGTTTTAGAGACATTCCGTAAGCTACTGAGAAGAATATTTATCCTGCAGTGTTTGCTTGCAGTGTTCCGTAGGTGTTGTTAGGTCCATTTGTTTTTATTCAATTCTAATGTTTCTTTGTTATTTTATTGAGATGACCTATTTGTGGGGGTGAGGAATTGGATTCACCCATTATGAGTGTATTGGAGGAAATCTGTGTTTTTAAGTATTATTATGTTTTATAAACCTTAACGCACCTCTGTTCGGCGTGTGTATATGTTTAAAATTGTAATGTCCTCTGTGAATTGCTCCCTTAATCAGTATGAAGTAAGTTTTTTTTCTTTGTTTATCCTTTCTGACTGATTTTAATTTGAAGTGGATTGTGTCAGGTATGAGACTACCAATAACTAGTTCTTTCCTAGCTCTATTTCCTAAACTACCTTTGTCCATCCTTCACCCAGGAAAATATCTGCCTTTGACAATGAGGTACATTTCTTTAAAAAAACAAACAGGGTTTTTTTTTAAAAACAAAAAAACAGTCTGAAAGTTTGCGTCTTTTAACTAAAGAACCGAGACCATTAATTCTCATGTTATTGTTGGCGAGGTGTATATTAATTCATACCATTGCTCTGATGTTTATAGTGTGGGCGTTTTTCCTATTTCTCATTTGGTTTGTTAGTGCTATGCCATGGTTGATTCTTTCCTGTATCCTTGTGGATAAGCTTATCTCTCCTGTTAGTCTCAAGTATCTTTAGTAAGGCTTGCTTAGTGGCCATGAATTTTCTTAGTAATATTTTTTATTCATTGAGAATCTCACACATGTGTGCAGTGTACGCAACCCCTACTACTTCCCCAGTTCTTCCTGGATCCTGTCCCCCATGTCCCTTCCCAACTTCAGGACCTCTTTTTTTCTTTAAAATAGCCCACTTAGTCTAATTGGTACTGCCTGCATGCATATGGGTGCGGGGCCATCTACTGGAGCAAGGGCAACCTGCCAGCACCTACATCCCGAAGAGAAATGACTCTCTCTTTCCTAGCATCCACCAGCTGCCAATAGCTCTTCACTAAGATGGAGATTCATGAGCTCCCCTCCCACCCTTGTTGAAAGTTTTGACTATAGATCTTGTATAAGCAAGCACACTTGTTGGGAGTTTGTGAGTGCAATGGCCATGTCATGTTGAAAAGACAGCTTCTTACAGTACTGTAAGATGTGTTGTTTGGGGTGGGAGGCTTTGGTAACTACCTAACCAGAAACAAGAGAGAGAGAGAGAGAGAGAGAGAGAGAGAGAGAGAGAGAGAGAGAGAGAGGGAGAGGTCCCATGCCTGACATTCATATTTTTCACTTAGTAATCTGTGTCCTTTGGGAACAGCATTGTCTCTTCAAGCTGGTTACCTCTGTTGAAATTCTTTCAAAAATCGCATCTTTAAATTATTTTACAATGTCCTGGGATTCCATGCTGTTGTTCACTAAATCCATTATGCACGTGTATCCCATCTTCTCTGTCACTAACTAGCTAGCTCATAGACATCTAGGTTGACTGCACTTCCTAGCTATTACTCATAGAGCAGCAATGGATGTCGCTGTTCTAGGCTAAGGAGTCCATGGGATACATGCCCAGAAGTGGTACATCTGAGTCCTATGGTAGTTCTACTTTTGCCCTTTTGAGAAACCTTCATACTAATCCTGTGGTGGGGGAACTAATTTACTCTTCCAACAACAGTGGATAAGGATTCCTGTTTCTCTGCATCCTTGCCAGCACTCACTGTTTTGTTTGTTTTTGTTTTGTTGTTGCTGTTTGTTTTTGTTGTTGTTGTTTCTGTTTTTCTGATAATAGGTGTTCTGACTTGGGTGAGGTAAAAATCTCAAAGTTGTTTTAATTTACATTTCCTGATGGTTAAGAGTGTTGGACACTTAAAAACATTTATTAACCTTCTTTTTGGCAAACAACTTTATGTTTATATCCAATTTTTAAATTGGGTGTTTGTTTTCTTGACCCTTAGCTAGTTTCTGTATGATCTAGATATTAACCATCTGTCAGATTTGTAGCCAGTAAAGACTGTCTCCAGTTCTGCAGGCTGCCTCTTCCTTGTTGTAGGGAGGCCTTTACCATCTCATGCAGTCCTATTTATCAGGAATTGGCTTTATTTCCAGAACAATCGGAGTCATATTTGTGAAGCCCTTTTTGTTCCTTTGTCTTGAAGTGTATTCTCTGTGGTGGTTTAAGAGTTTCAGGTCTTGTGCTGATTCTTCACTTGGAATTGAGTTTCTGCAAGCTGAGGATCTAGTTTCATTCTTCCATATATATCCAGTTTCCCTAAAATTGCTCGTTGAACTTGCTGCCTTTTGTCCAATGTGTTTTTATTTTTTTTTAAAGAAAGAAAGAAAGAAAGAAAGAAAGAAAGAAAGAAAGAAAGAAAGAAAGAAAGGAAGGAAGGAAGGAAATCAGGTCTGTGTAATTGCAAGGCCTTGTATCAGGGTTTTATATTCTATTTCACTGATTTTTGTGCCGGTTCCATGCTGTTTTCATAGAACTCTGTAGTATAACTTGAAATTAGGTAAAGTGACAAAGTGATATCTCCAACAGTATTCTTTGTGCTCTCTGAGGTCTTTTGTATTCCCATATGAATTTTAGGAATTTTAAAAAACTATTTCAGTAAAGGCTATCTATCACTGGACATTTGGTTGGAATTGCACTAAATCTGTAGATTGTTTTTGGTAGCAGAGCCATATTTTTTTGTTTGCTTGTTTTTCAATACAGAGTTTCTAAAAAAAAAAGAGTTTCTCTGTAGCTTTGGAGCCTGTCCTGGAACTAGCTCTTGTAGACCAGGTTGGCCTCAAACTCACAGAGATCCACCTGCCTCTGCCTCCCGAGTGCTGGGATCAAAGGCGTGCGCCACCACTGCCCCGCTAGCATAGCCATTTTTACAATACCAATTCTTCCAGTCTACAGGCACAGGAGGTCTTTCCATCTCTCCATCCTTGTGTCGTCCTCAGCTTCTTTCTCTAGCGTTTTCATTGTAAAGGGTCTTTTACATCTTTGGTCATGGCTATTGCAGGGTTGGGATTTGGGGGTTTGTTTGGCTTGGGGATTTGTTTATTCTGTTGAGGTCATAAGTGGAATTTCTTCCCTGATTTCTCAGCCCACTTGTCGTCGGTTCATAGAAAGCTGCAATCTTATGTGTTCCTGTTTTGCTAAAAGTATCATTTGAGAGTTTTCTGGTGGAGTCTCTAGGGTATCTTAGAACATAGAATTGCATTGTCTGCAAATAAGAATTCTTTGCTTTCTTCCTTTTCTAATTGTACTTCTTTTGTTCACTTCTCTTATCTCCCTGCCGTGGCTTTGACTTCCGGTGTTGTAGGCAATAAGAATGGATAAAGAGACTGTTGATCTTGTCTCCTTCTTGACTTTAGGGAATGATTTGAGGTTTTCCCCCATTTGATAAACTGTTGATATAGCTTCTCATAAATAGTCTTTATTATGTTGAACTATGATCCTTCTAGTCTAAGTTTCTTCTTAAGTTTTAACAGGAGGGGACTTGTTTTGACTTTTTTTTGTCAAAAGCTTTTTCTGCATCGGTTGAAATGACTGCGATTTCTGTCTGTCCTTGAGACACTTTTTAATCTACAACATTTACTGATTTCTGTATATCAACCCATCTCTGCATCTCTCAAATAAAATCGGCTCGACTATGGTGACTCTTCTTTTTAGTGTATTTTAAAATTCATTTGGCAGTGATCTTGTTGAAATTTTTGTATCTGTGTTCTTCAGGGTGTCTGGTTTGTAGTTTTCTTCCTTTTTAGTTGCATCTTTGTCCAGTTTGGGCACCGGGATGATAGAGACTTTGTAAAAAGAGTTGGTACTCTTCTTTCCTTTTCTGTTTTGGACAATAGTGAGACACTGGTGTGAGTTGTGTTCTAAGGTTTGGTAAAATTTACAGTGAAGCCATGTGGATCTGGACTCTTTGAAGTTAGTGTTTTAATCTCACTTCTTGGTACACACCTGCTTAAATTGTTTATCACAGCTTGGCTTAATTGTGGTAGGTCATAGGTTTCTAGTAATTCAGTTATTTCTTTAGCTTTTTAGATTTAGATTTAGATATATATTCCTTTTCATATTTAATTTTATTAATTTCTGTCCTCCTTCTCTTGGTTAGCTTGCCTAGAGGTTTGTCTATCATGTTTACCTTTTTAAAGGAGCAACTCTCTGTATTAGTTATTTCTTTCCATCCCACCCACTCCCACCTTGATGGCAAGAGTTTCTGTCCATGGATTTGGGATTTGGCCCATTGTTCTTTTTCTCAGATATTCAAGGTGAATAATCATGTTATTTGTCTGAGCTAGCTCTGATTGCTGAATGTAGGCATTAAAGCCATGACCTGCCTGTCCTCTTAGTATTGCTTCCCTTGCATCCCATAGGCTCAGGCATGTCGTATTGCCTCTCTCCTTTGATTGTAGAACTGTTGTTGTTTTCTCCTTGCTTTCTTAAAGGACATAACTGAGTAGTGTGTTGTTTGACCTTCATGAGTCCTGTGTGCTCTGGGGCTCCTCTTGCTATTGATTCGTAGTCTTGCTCTATTGTGAGCAACAGAATACAAGGAATCATTTTGACTTTCATTTATTTGTTAAGAAGACTGGCTTTGTGTCCTAAGGCACAACCTATTTCAGAGAAAATTCTATGGGCTGCTTAGAAGTATGTGTATTTTGTAGTGTTTGAATGGAATATTCTGTAGACTTCTGTTAAATATATTTGATCTATGATGTCACTTAGTTCTGGTGTTTGTGTCAGGATGTACAATCAATTCTTGTGTGAAGGGTATTGAATTCGCCCACTATTATTGTGTTTTAGTTACCTTGTTACTTTGCATCTAATAGTATTTGTTTTATGAAATTTGGTGCACCCGTATTCCCAGCATTTATGTTTATAGAGTCATAATATCCTCTTGATGTGTCAGGGCCTGTGGGCCCCAAGATAGAAAACTATTTTCCCTAACTGGACTGGTATGGAGGCGCAAGGAATAACCAGACACAGCTTACACCATCATCACGGAAGGGCATCTCAGGCTTCTCTCCCTCCTCAAGATTTACCCGTGTTTATTATCAAACATCTCCTAATCCCCCCTCTCAACCAAGGTGGATACCTCATTAATATTCTCTTTCCGGGGAACACCTGCTATGGAAAGCACCTGCAACTAAGTCATCAGCTTCAGCAAACACCTCTCCCCAGGCGATCTACATTTTTAACAAAAGAGAAAGGAGTAGCACATCCTGGCTATTGTTGAGGGCAGTGACAGCCTGTCTGCAGGGCTATGTGACCACCTCAGGCCTAAGGCTTAAAAGCCTGGCTGCCACACCATAAAGAAATATAGGCCTCCATTGATGGACTATTCCCTTAATCAGTATTAAGTGGCTTTCTTTATTTCTTCTCACTAGCCGTGGTTTAATGTTTATTATGCCAGATATTAATTACAGCAGTACTTAATTCCTGTGCTCACGAATCCATTTGCTTAGAATACCCTTGTCCATCCTTCCATCCTAAGGTATTGTCTATATTTGTGGTGAGGTACATTTGTTAGAAGCACCAAATAATTCCTGCATTTTGATCCAATCTACTAGTGTGTGTCTTTAAGAAAATTACTATTATTTTTGTTCACACATCAAAATCCTTCTGAAAATAATTATTTTTAATTAGCTGACAAATTTGTCACTCATATATGTGTTTATTTATTAGAAGCATGGAAAGGCTTATGCATCATGGTACATGTGTGCCCATCAGAGGGTAACATGAAGGTGTCGATTCTCTTCTTTCATCGTGTAGGGTACATGGGTTGAACTCAAGTTGTTAATATTTACCTACTGAGCAATCTTGCAAGTGTGTGCCTGTTGATCAGTGAACTAAGACCATTAACTCACAGTTATTATGAAAGGTGTGCATTGATGCCTGCCATTTTGTTGATTTGTAGCATTTGTTTTTTCCCCTGTTATAGTTTATTGTTTCCTGTGGCCTCATGGATGAATCTGTTTTTCTTAATCTAGATGATCCCTTCAAATATGCCTGTAGGGCTCTGTGAAGTCCTTTAATTAATTTTTACTTATTTTTTTAAAGTTTTAAATTTATTATTATTTTTGTTTTTTTGAGACAGAGTTTCTCTGTGTAGCCTTTACTGTCCTGGAACTAGGTCTGTAGACCTTGAACTCACAGAGATCCACTTGCCTCTGCATCTCAAGTGCTGGAATTAAAGGCCTGTACCACCACTGCCCAGCTAATTTTTTTATAGAAAGATTTTGTTTCCTCAGTCATTGCAGGTAGTTTTGCTGGGTATGGTAGTCTTGGTTACAGTTGTTATTTTCCAGAAGCAGAAATACATCTTTCCAGGCCATCCTGGTTTTTATAGTTTCAGTGGACAAATCTGCTCTTATTCGGATGAGCCTGCCTTTACAGGCGACTTTCCTTTACTATCCTTTCCTTTTCTGTACATTTAATATTTTAATTCTATGATGAGGAGGAGGGATTCTTTCCTGGTATCTCCTTGATGTCCCAAATGCCTCCTGTATCTGATTGGCACCTCTTTTCCTAACTGTGGAATTTTCAGTGATGATTATTTTGAAAATGTTTTCATATCTTTAAAATGAGATTCTTCTTTCTTTATGCCCGGTATCCATAGTTTTTTTTTTTTTTTTTTTTTTTTTTTTTTTTAAAACAGCATCACATGTATCATTAAATTCTCAGTAGTACCTTCTTTTAATTTTGTGTTTTTCTTCATTGGAGTGTTGTTTTCTCCATGTTGTCTTCAAGTTCAGATGTCCTGTCTTCTTGAGTCTGTCCATCATGGAGACTTTACATAGAATCTCTTCTTATACTTACTATATTTTCTGTTCACAGGATTGCAGATTGTTTTCTCTTTGCTGTTTCTATCTTATGGCTGACTTCCTTTTTCATACTCCATATGTATCACCTTTCTTATTCTGTTCAGATGTTTGTGTCTTTGTCCATACTTAAAATCATTATTTTGAGTTTTCTGGGATTTCGTCTCACTCTTACTGTGACCCTTTAATACGGTCCCTCATGTTGTGGGGACCCCCTTGCTACTTAACTATAATTTTGCTGCTGAGCAGTGCCTCCGTTCTTAAGATCCTTGGAAGGATGTGGTTTTCAATTGTCGGGACCCACAGGCTGAGAACCACTAGTTCTAGAAGGTTCTATGTGGTACTGTGTGGATGGGGAGAGTGGACGACCCTCTCTGCAGCTCGTGTGGGGAAGGGAGACTGTAGGTTCCCTCTGGTGTCTGCAATCCACAGGGCCGCTTCTGCTCCTAGAGCACCAGCGTGTGGGAGGGACAACGTTCTTGCAGTTTCTATTTTTCTCAACTGTTTCCTGTCAAATTCATTTTGGCGAACAAAGACTACTGGTTTTTTTGTATGTTGGTTTCATACACTGCTAGTTTCCAAAATTGGTTTATTAGTTCTAATGGCTTTTTTTCTCTCCATGGAGAATTACGTCATCCACAAACATATTTGTATGCCTTTCTTTCTGTCCCTTGCATAATGTCTAGGGTTCCAAAACGTGTTTAATAAAACTAGTGAGATTGGTAACCTGTGTCTTGTCCTTGATTTTAGAGGACATACTTTTGATTTCTACATTCAGTGTGATGTTGGCTACGGATTTGTTATACATAGCCATTATTTGATGGTGATGATTCTCCTAGCCCTAATTTGTTCAAAGCTTTCATTGTGAAAGGGTGTTGAATTTTGTCAAATCCATTTCCAGCTTCTACTGATGTAATTATGTGGTTTTAAGAATCACTCATTTTGTTGATGTATGTGTATTTACTGATTTGCATGTGCTAAGCCATCCTTGTATTCCTGGCATGAAACCAGTTTGATTACGGTGTATGATTCTTTCAATCAGCTGTTGATTTGAGAGTATTTTGCTATGGACTTCCATATCTATCTTCAGCAGGGATATTAACTTATAGTTTTCTTTCCTTCCTGTTCTTCCTTCCCTCCTTTCCCCTACTTTTTCTGGAGTCTTATTTAGTCTCAGTGGGGGGGGGGAAGGTTGGCCTCATTTAATTGTTGTGGATGTATTTCTGCTTTTTAAAAATATTTATTTATTATGTATATAATATTCTGTATGCGTGCAGACCTGAAGAGGGCACCAGACCTCATCACAGATGGTTGTGAGCCACCATACGGTTGCTGTGAATTGAACTCAGGACCTCTGGAATGTTTGATGGGATGATTGGTATTTGTGATTTACTGTTTTTAGAAAATTACATTGGTACTGTTTCTTGTATATTGATATATTAAATATTGAATGTGAGTGTTCCTACCTCTATTTTTGTATAAGAGTATGCTTATATTGTATTGATACATCTACCATATCACAATGTACATTTCTACTTCATACTATTTATGTAATAACATTGTTTACATTTGATATGTAATGACATTGTTTACAGATGAAGATCATTGTCTTCATATATTGCACAGTTGTTTATTCCCTTAGTTTTCAAATTAGACAGGTATTGAGAATTATATGTTTGTCATATTTATTTTTAGGTTAATCAGGTCTTTTAGATACATAGAGATTATATTTAGTATAGATAGTATAATCTTCAGCCTCTTCAAAGAGCTGTAGAAAATGGCCTTTAATCTAACCTAGGATTCTGTGCCAATGAGACACAATTACTCCTGACAACGCCACTCTACTCCCGAGAGAATCTTGAGCACCAAAGACACTCCACTGGGAGCTTGTCTTCTTGGCAGAACTGGCCTTTGGGTTAAAAAAAGCCCATACCTCAACTACTGACTAAAATATGAAACAGGATTGTCTTATCTTGCCAAGACAGGGTAGGATAATTCTAAGAAAGTTACTTACATTTGATAATGGTATGTCAGTTATGTTAGGCCTTAGCCAAAGTTGGTTGACTCAACATTGCAAACGAGACTTTGGGTGATTGCCCAGGTAGTCAGTTGTCTCTGTCATTTGTTGCACATTTTGGATATCTCTCATTTGTTAAGTAATATTTATTCCCTTCTCAGATCTTTGACAGAGTTGAAGATTATTTAATTGTAGTTACTCTCTACATTATTTAGACTCCTTGAGATAAAATGTCTAGCAAAACTTTTGTTCTCAATATTGTTTGTTATATTTATCATTTGTTATTATTGTTTATAGTTGTATTTGGTTTAGTTCTGTCTTATTTAGACAAAAGGGGGAGATGTAGGGTTAAGCCAGTCCCTTAGGGGGCCGGCTTGCCTTGGGCGAATGGTTACTGATAAATAGGGTGCGCAGGAGCCTGCGGGTCCCTTTTTCCTGCTTCCTGTGCTATGTGGGAACCTCAATTCTGTAAGTTTATTCCTCCATTAAAGCTGTATATATTTCTTTACAATCTGTCTGCATTTATTTGCCGCTACGCTGGAAGAGCAGGCAATACTCTTAACCTCTGAGCCATCTCTCCAGCCCCCTATTTCTGCTTTTTGAATCCTACGGAAAACTTAGAGAAGCACAGATTTGAAAGCTTGGCAAAAACTCAGCAGTGAAGAGCCTCAGTCCTAGGCTTTTCTAGTGTTGGGGAAGTTTGTATTGCTGATTAAATTTCAATATTGGTCATTTTCTTTACTAGGTCAGCTGTCATTGGTTTATTCGGGTTTTTAATGTCATCTTTGTGAAATTTTGCTTAGTGTTGTTGTTATTCTTAAAATATGGGGGTTCCCCCTGCCCGGTGGGCTCATGGAGCAGCAGCAAGCTCCGGCGGGTCCCCAGCGGTGCCAGGCGCCGGCTCCAGAGTCCGGCACCCGATTGGTGGCAAAGTTCCCATCAGCGGGAAGCCATGTGGCAGAATTCCCAATGCACGGCGGTTGTGAGCAGACCCATGAACACAGAAAATAGCCATAAAAGCATTTATTGAGGGGGGGGGAGAGAGAGAGAGAGAGAGAGAGAGAGAGAGAGAGAGAGAGAGAAGATAAAAGATAAAAGTAGAGAAAAGAGATAAAAGGAGAGAGACAGAGAGAATGTGTACACACGCCAAGGAAGCAGGAAAGGAAGGGGCAAGATGGCAGCGGGTAGGTCAGAGGTAATGGGAATGGGCATGGCTTGTCCCTTAAAGCAACAGGAAAGCACAACAGTTGTATCCCAAAATCTGCCCAGATCTAGTTTTTCTGCTTTGTTAGTATATAGTTTCAAACAACCACAACAAAAACCAAACCAAAACCAAAACAAAGCAAAAAACCTGAATCCTTAAAAATCCTTCGAATTTTTGTGTACTGTCTTCCGTAATTCTAGTGAATATGGAGCCTCTCCTCCACACCCATCTCTGTTAACTGCCAGTTTTGTTCTTGCCAGCTACTGAACTCTTCCACTGGTTCTCTGTACTGTTCTTTTTGACTATTTATTATTTCTTCTCTGATCTCTTCATTTCTTTCATTCTGCTTTGGGGTATGGTTTATTCTTAATTCTCTAAGAACTTATGGGTCATTAATGTGCTTTTTTGAAATCATACTATTTTCTTGATTGGGTACTCTGCTAGTATTTTTTTTTAATTTCAATTCTTATTTTTATGATTTCACACACATACACTTTGTATACTGACCACACTTAGCCTCCTATCTCCTGAGCCCCTCTGACCACCCTCTTACACCCCACGGATTTCTCTCATGTGCTCATGTCCATGTGTTTTGTTTTGCGACTCAGCAGAGTTGCCCAGGGCCATCTGTGTGACTGTCGGAGTCTGAGGGACTCAGCAAAGGGCACGTATCTAAAGACAGTGGTTCCTGGGCATAGCTTGAGCATAGGAGACCTCAAACCCTACCACCACAGTGACACACTTCCTCCAGGAAGGCCACATCCAACAAAGTCACACCTCTTAATAGTGCCATTCCCTATGGAGGCCATTTTCTTTCAAACCACCAATCAGGCCAGAGCCCTCATGCTCTAACAGTCCTGGAAAATGCTCTCACAGACTCAAGGTATGCCGTACTAACCTCCCAAGCATATCTCCATCTAATTAAATTAACACATAAGACTATCACAGTGGTATAGGAGATCCTTCTGTATTTGTGTTGCTTTCATTGGTAAAATAAAGAAACTGCCTTGGCCTTTTGATAGGGCAGCACTTAGGTAGGTGGGGAAGACAGAACTGGATGCTGAGAAAAAGAGCAGAGTTAGAGAGACACCATGAAACTCCTGTCTGAGACTGATGCTGGTTAGGCTCTTTCCCGGTAAGCCACAACCTCGTGAACACAGATTGGTAGAAATGGGTTAGTTTAGGATGTAAGAGTTGGCCAAGAAGAAGTTAGAGCTAATGGGCCAGGCAGTATTTAAATGAATACAGTTTCTTTGTGGTCATTTTGGGTGTAAGCTAGCTGGGAGGGATGCAGCCCGCACCTCCTACTACATCACAGGGAAATCACAGAAATCAAGAGTTGATCTTTATGAGTATAGATACTCTAGAAGTCTGGTGGTGTTACCACTATGTGCTCCCTGGTGGCTTTTCCATGTGGTAGTCTGAATCAGTCTTCAGGCTCTTCAACTTGAATGTGTCATGGTATTGTTACCCTAATAGATCCAAGGACCTCACGTTTGTCCTCTGATACTGATGTGGAACCAGACACTTAATGAGAAACAGTGTCAAGAGGCACAGTGCCTGCTCTGTAACATTCATGGGGTTTCATCAGCATCACACAATCAGGCAAGGTGCCAGTGCTCAATGGAGGTGACATACATTAAGTGCTGACGCAGGACAATGTATACATTCTACTGCGGCTGTGGGCTTTCATGCTTAGACAGAGGGCTTCTGGCCCAGCTGAGCATGCCTGTGGTTGTGATGGACAAGGTCTTCTGCCTGGGGCAGATCAAGCAGAAGTGGGTCACAGCTGGAGCCAGGCAAAATTGCTCTCAGTGGAGGCACTCACAGGAGATGAAGAGTGAGTAGGATGAAGACGACATCAGGAATCATTTCTACCTGAACCTTGTCAATCTGTGCCTTGGAGTTGAGGATACAGCCAGAACCCTGGCTCAGAGATCTTTGTGTGGTGTATGGTTTCAGTGATGTAGGGAAAAGTGGCACCTAAATGAAGCCACATGTGATTGGCCACACACTGGTCTCCTCAGGCTCCTGGACCCCCAGTTCACACACAGAATACCAAAGCCAAGACTTGTCTTGAAAGGAGACGGTATCCAAATTTGGACAGATTTAGGAGTTGAACCCCTATATATCCCATATCCAGGATTCCACGGCCTGACTGTGGAATCTAGCACACCGACTGGCAGAGCTGATAGTTTTCCTCATGAGCTAGACTTGAATTTTTCTGTGTTGTCACACCCATTCCCCACTAGATAGCACTCCTTGGGTGTGCTAGCTTCCTTGTGGCAGGACAGAACAAGAACACCTAACATTAAAAAGACAGGACTTAACTTAGATTTCAGAAGGCACAGTTCATGGCCATTTCTGGGACTGTGGTAAGGCATACGTCGTGATGGCGGGGGCCCGTGGTAGAGAAGGCTGAGTGAGGAAATGAGGAAAAGTGAGGAGGAGTCTGGGGGCAGGCATAAAAGTATGTTCCTAATATTTTTCCAGTTATGTCCTATCTCCTAAATTTTCCACAGTCTCCCCAAATAGTGTCACTAGCTAGTGACCAAACATGCATTAAATGACCCTGTAGGGGACATTTGATATTCACACCATAACAGTTGGTCTGTGACAGTCACTCCACCAAGTCAAGTCTGGATCATGAGGAAAACTATCAGCTCTGCCAGTCAGTGTGCTAGATTCCACAGTCAGGCTGTGGAATCCTGGATATGGGATATATAGGGGTTCAACTCCTAAATCTGTCCAAATTTGGATACCGTCTCCTTTCAAGACAAGTCTTGGCTTTGGTATTCTGAAAAGGCATATTTGTTTCCAAATGCTTTGAACGCCTTCATTCTCTCTCCTTTTTACCCTTTGTTTGAACAGGTTGTTTCAACAGTTTGGTTTGGCGGTCAGATATTCTCCCTTCCATTTGATCCAGTTTGTTAATGAGGTTTTGTGACTCTATTTCTCTGTGTTAACCTGACTAGGCCTCCTCACCCCTGGTTCTGAAGCCAGGATGATATTATGTCCTACCTCTCCCAATCTTTTAAGATTGTAGTTTCCTGCTCCTGTCCGGTGTTCAGTCACCTATTGTGCTTCTAATACCTGTCACTTTGAATTTTCTGTGGAGAGAAAAGTCTTGCCTTCTGAAGATTATTTTTAAAACATTTAAATTTTCAAGCAGAAACAAACATGCAAACATCTCTAAAAAATGATTAGAAAATTTGCATCTTATGGTCAGTAACTGAGAAATTCCCCCATTGAGAAGAAAGTGCTTTGTTTTAGAGGTAAACTTGTAGTAACCCTTTGCTGGGCTTACAATGTTTAAAAGATAAATTGTCTTATTAGTACGGGTCTGAAGCACAGTTAAGATCCAAGTGTGGTGGCTCACTTATAGTTCCAGAACTTGAGAGGGTACAACAGGCTTGAGCTACTGTAAGACCCATTTCCACCAAGACAAAACAACCTAAAGAGGGTTGGTGATTGTGGTGACTTGAAAGAAAATGGCTCCCGTAGGAAGTGGCTTTGTTGGAGACAGTATCGCCTCATTGGAGGAAGTGTCTCATTGTGTGTGCAGGGGGTGGGTTTTGGGGGTCTCCTGTGATCGAGCTACAGCCATTGTGACTCACAGTTGCTTCTGCTCAAGAGACTTCAGAGAAGAATTTTAGTATGTGACCTAGAGTATTCTTGTGATGTTCTGGTGAAGAATGTGGCTGCTTTTTGCCCTTATCTGAAAAGTTTGACTGAGGCTAAAGTGTGAAGAGTTTTAGATTTATTTCATTGGCAGAGGAAATCTCAAAGCAACCTAGTATTGACTTTGTCATGTGGTTATTAATGTTAACTCTAATGAAGATTTATAATGAAAAGGAGGAAGCTGAGCAAGGAAAATTACAAAATGCACAATTTGAGGAGAAAAGGGGTACCAGGAAGCAGAATGGAGCTAAGCCCTGTGCTCCAGGAGCTAAGCAGATTAAGAAATGAGCTAAAAGGATTGGTAGCCTATGGCAAGACCCCACCCAGCTAAACTTTCAATTTGTGAAAAGGAATTAAGGAAAATCTCACAGCTTTTAATCCCACGCCTTTAATCGCAGCACTTGGGAGGAAGAAGCTGGTGGATCTCAGAGTTTAAGGTCAGCCTGTTCTATAGAACAAGTTTTAGGACGGCCAAGCTTAGGTAGTGAAAGTAACCAGGTAAAACAGAAAGCTAGTGATGATGAACCTGAACAAAGGTGATGGAGGAAGGTCATTGGTTAAAAAATAAAGAAACTGCTTGGCCCTCATAGGTTAGAACATAGGTGGGTAGAGTAAACAGAACAGAATGCTAGGAGGAAGAGGAAGTGAGCTCAGACTTGATAGCTCTCCTCTCTGGGGCAGATGCGATGAAGCTCTGACCCAGGATGGATGTAGGCTAGAATCTTCCCAGTAAGTGCACCTTGGGGTGCTACACACATTATTAGAAATGGGCTAGTCCAGGTGCGAGAGTCAGCCGAGAAGAGGCTAGATATAATGGGCCAAGCAGTGCTTAAAATAATACAGTTTGCGTGTTGTTATTTTGGGGCATAAGCTAGCCAAGCGGTCAGGAGCCGGGCTGGCGGAACACAGCCCGCAGCTCCCACAACACAAAGGGATCATGTTTCAGCTCCATTAAGCAGTAGAATTTGGCAGCTTCAGTCACGTGATGCTGGCTTAGAGTCAAGGATAGAAGAAAGCCATTATAGAATCTTCCTCCGAGACTAAAGAAAGCTGATGAGGCCAGGCATGTAGTAGGGGTGTCCCTGAATGGAGGCTTAGAGAGGCCATTGTGTGAAACTGAAGGTAAATCCTGGATCACCTTAGAGACCCCAAGATGTTGGAGAGGCCAGAACCATGGGATACCTGCCAAAGAGAGTTGCTAGCAGCAAGTGGAACCAGCCCAAGAGAAAGAAGTGTGTTGCAGTCAACAAAGCTGAAAGGAGTTGGAGATCTGAAGAGTGTTTCAACATCAGACGTGGAGAGGCAGTTTGGAGTTTGCTCAGCTGGTTTTCAGTCTTGTTTTGGTCCAGTACTTTCTTACTATGCTCCCTTCCCTACATTTTGGAATAGTAATGTATATCCTAGGCCATTATATGTTGGAAGTATGTGATCTGCTTTTTGATTTTGATTTTTCAGGGGACTACAGTTAAGAGATTACATGAATCTCAGAAGAGACTTTGAACTTTACACTTTTAAATAAATTTGAGACTGTTACAGACTATGGGGACTGTTAGGAATATTCTTAAGACGAGCCTCTCCACTGATGCAAATAATTTCAATCAGACCAAATTAGACCTAATAAAAGATGCTCACATTTACTGCAGCTTTTCCAGGTGGCTGGGAGCATGGTGAGGGAAAGAGAGACAGAGGGGGTACCATGCAAAACCTTCCTGGGTAGCAGCCTAAATTGCCTGTGGGAGTGGTCCACTGCTGCTTGGTGAGCTTTTCCCGGAGGTGGAGTCCAGACCAAAGCAACTCCCAGGGGGAGGGGGCTTCCAAAGATGGATGCTGGGTATTACAGGGACCTTTGAAGTTGGACTGAATATATTTTTGCATTATGATACAGCTGCAAGCTTTTGGGGGGTCAGGGTGGTGGTTTGACAGAAGATGGCTCCTGCTGGGAATGGCTTTGTTGGAGGAGGTACAGCCTGTGTTAAAGGAAACGTGTCACTGTGGGGGGAGGGATTGAGGTCTCCTATGCCCAGGTTACACCCAGTGAGACTCACAGTAGCTTCTGCTGCATGTGGATCAAGACGTAGAGCTCTCAGCTTCTTCTCCAGCACTGCATAATGCCATTAAGATAATGGACTAAACCTCTGAAACTGTAAGCTAGCCTCAATTTAATGTTTTCCTTTGTAAGAGTTACTGTAGTCATTGTGGCTTTTCGCAGCAAAAGAAACCGTGAGCAGGAAAGTGGCAAAGGCTGACATCCCTCCAGCAACTCTTGCAAACCTGGCTTGGGGAGCAGGTAATTCTTCAGCACACCCGGATTTACAGGCTCACTTCATCTCTGATGTGGCTTCTGTGGCTGAAACCCTGTCCCTAATCTTTTAAAAAAGTCCATGTAACCACTGGCCATAAAGTACCACTGTGACTTTAGAGACACAGAAGTACACTTCCATTATCTAGGTGATACTTAACCAGTTACTGGCAAATCTCAGAAAGATTAGTAAGACAATTAAACCTAGTTAGGAGACAGAACTGTTTGTAAAACTGAATTTATTAAAATGCTCATAATTAAAAAATATTAAATGCAATAGAAATTAACAAACATCAGTTACAAACATCACACCGATGCTACATTGTATGAGAAGCATCATGAATTTCGGTTCCTTTTTAGCTAGGCTGGGCACCGCTTCCACTTTCCAAACACAATGGGAACGCAAGGAGCGCACAAGAAGCGTGTAACCAACACGTCACCTTCTGCCCCCTGTGGTGAGCGAATGTCCTATGATACTCACGACTCATGGGCACTACAAAGGGAGAACTGGACAGACTTCTTACCAGATGGTCTTGTTTGGTTTCAAGACAAATCACAGCCTTCTATTTCTAATGGAATATCTAAAAGATCTGAGGAACATTTAAAGAAAAATCCCCTGAGTATCGGGTCTACTGCTTCAACTGATTATAAAAGTGGAAGGCAATAAAGAAGGGTAGAACTTTTCTAGTGGTTAACGCCAGACAGGTGGAGGACCAGGTCCTTGCCCCACTGGCTACTGTCATGGTTTTCGTGGGTTCAGGGGCTGCCTCACTGCTACTGGCAAATGCAGATTGCCACTGCAGGCGAACCCCACTCCTCTCCATTACCATCTTGGCACAGGCCTCACAGGAATGATACTGATGCCATGGGACCCTGCAGCTCACCATAACTCAGCCTTTCGGTAACACACTGTGTCAGATTATACGCTTGCTCCTTTTGGAAAAGCAGGGTTTTTTGTTTGTTTGTTTGTTTGTTTTTTATTTTTTGGCTGTTTGTGTTTTCTTCTTCTGCCCACAGTGGCACTTTCTACACTCTTGGCTGAGGGATACAGATGAATAAATGCACGTTTTATTAAAGTTTCCTTTGTGTAGGCAGAGAGGAGGTAAAGAGAGATGCAAAAATTTCCTTTCCTATGGCGTAAAGTGCGAGAACTTTCCATCCTGCTAAAATGAGTGCAGGCTCTGGAGAAGACATAACAGAGGGAGTGAGGAACTCTAGGGCATCTGGGTGGGGACAGGGAGTGGCACCTGGTGTCACCTGTGGAGTGAGGACATCCCTGGTATGGGAGGAGCCGCCATTTCTGTCTCAGCAGTCAGACACTGTATGGCAGTTCCTGGGCTCCACACAGTACAAGGGCGGTGGGGAAATGTTCCCGCTGACACACTAGGCTACACAAAAGCCCAGAACACTGCTTTGTTTAACTATGTTGATTCTCTAAGCCATTCTGGGAGGGCATTTAAAACTGCGACCCAGAGAAGGCAGCCTCTAGACCCGTTCGCTTTCCTTCCATTGGCTCCGGGGCTCCCAGGCATTTCATAAGACTCCTGTAGGCAGAGGCCCATCTCAAACGGTGTGAGGCAGATCCTCTCTTCTTCACCCAGCACCGACCTCGGTCATCCGTTGCCAAGAGTGCAAGGTGTAGCCACGTCTCCTCTAGGTGTACTGGAGGAAAGCTGAGAGGTATAGGCCGTAGAGCTCAAGAAACCGCTCAGGTGAGCAGCAGAGAGGGCAAGGCACCAGGAGGCTAGGGTTGAGCAGCAAGCCACCAGCAGACAAAACAGCCCTTCCCTTAACTGCCTGATGGCCTGAGAGGAGGCTGGGGGCTCAAATTAAATCCAGGGCCTCTTCCGACAAAGGGAACTCACTCATCTGGGGTGATGTCTCCAGCACAGCTGGGACTACCCAGTGAGTGAGCGGGCCTAGGAAATGAACAGATGACAAGGAAGCTGTTCACTGTGACAAGCAGAAAGGTCAGTAGGGCTCCCAGTGTGTGACGCTGGGATCGCAGGACAGGGCTAGTCACCAGGTTGTTGGCTGCTGCACTGACTACGCCCATTGTCTTCGGGGGATGGGCCTGTTCAGTGAGCCGAGCAGAAGGCTGCAGTGATTGGTAGTGCCTTCCTTCTGTAGTGGGTAAGTCAGTTTGCACAAAATTGATGGGCTTACATTTTTTCAGCCCATTTTGTTGATAACAATGCAGCCACAATCATCTGACTATCTTTTCCCCCCAAGAAACTTCCATAATTAAGAAGAGGTAAATTAAACGTTCAGATCAGTACGAGTTACTTTTTCCTACTTTCTCATCTTATTCCCTTAAGGTCTGCAGAACAGTCAATGTGGATCAGACCCAGAGCATGCTGGGAGTGCCGTTAGAAGGCAGTTGTCACTGCGGAGTGACAGGGACAGGCTTCATTCAAGAGAGGGACAGGCTTCATTCTATCTTCCTGTCAATCTAAGACGAGTATTTCTCGTTTCTCGGAGGTGGAAATGCAGGCTGAAGTGTGGACGGAACCTGCTTCTTCCGACATGAGGTCTTCCTCAGGGCTGCAGTAAGACACTGAAATACTGTGAACTCGTCAGTCTACCTGGCACCTGCTATGGCATCCAGACTCGATTCTGAGCTGGCTATTGTTAATAACACAAAAGCGATTAAGGCTGAGGTATGCCTGGTCTTTGGTGATGGGACTGTCAGGATGGAATAGGTCTGGGGCAGCGTTGGCAAAATGCAAAAATACGCACAAGAAAGTGCTTGAGACCAGAAAAGCAAAGTCCCAGGAAGGACTCAAGCATGCTTCGAGGCTTTTTTTGTTACTAAAATTGTAATTTATCAAAAAAAAGGGGGGGGGGGAGAGGGACATATTCAGGTTTTCCAGGTAGGTAGTTTTATGCCTTTCTTGAGCAAAGGTTTTCATTTTTCAGTTCCGACACTGCTAGCGGAAACCGAAAAACAATGCGGCAGAAATGGGCACCGTCGAGACTCCCGGTTGCCTAAGTGATTGGACAACATCCTCTTTAGTGGTTCACGACACGTTGACAGCTGACTAGTTTTAAAGTGCTCCTCAGGACATCAAACTCTCTGTCATTCGAGTTTGGGTCGCACGCTGTTGTCAACCACTTCTCCCATCCTCTCGGCTATCAGTCCCATGTTTTTGGTCAGGTCTTTGAGGTGGCTCTCATGAAGCAGCTTTTGCGTGAGGTATTTCTCCCTCTTGATCTTGCTCTTCGTGATTTTCGACACATCCGGAATTGCATACGAAATGAAAAACTTCACGGAGTAGATGATATGCTGTGGGAGAGAGGGAAGACAGTGTTAGAGGGGGCCACTGAGCTCCTCAAGACTGTCATCACGACAGGGTGTCATGTCGGGACAGGACAGATACCGTAGTCGCTCAGTCTCAAAGCAACAGCACGGAACGAATGACCTGTTAGCGTTCATACAGCCTGTGGGTTTTTTTTGGCACGTGGAGAGGAGTGTATCCTAGCGTGTGCATTCTCATCCACTTACATACTACTTATAAAGGTGAAGGCAAATGAATTCCTTGTCATCCAGAGCATGGGAGACTGAGTCTGAGGCCAGTCTAGCCTCTGTAATAAAAAATAATAATAAAATGACTGCCTCCAAATCCTCTGTAAGTTACAAAGTCCGGCCACTGACAGGCCGTTGTATTTTGTGTGCTTTTCCCTGTTCCTTTCCCAAAGGTCAATATTATCCTATATTTTCAAATTAACAGTGACCTTGTGAATATGTAGCTTCTCGAACCTTCTCTGTAAGTTTAAGAGCCCAAAGCTAGAGGGGGTGCTGCTGAGACACTTGGACAAATGAAAGGCCAGGTTTATGAAGTAACAGAGCCCTTTCCCCAGCAGTTGCTCTGGCTTGGCTGGCACCCAGAACTTTCCCGAGGAGTTGCTCTGGCTTGGCTCATACCAGCACAGGCAGTTTCAGCAATGCTTCATCTTGTCAGCATTGGTGGCATCCCCCCCCTTTTTTTTTTAAACTTGCTAATTTTCTGATTTGCAAGTGGACCATGACTGGTCTTGCTTTATATTTCTGTGATTGCTAATGCAGTTAAACTTCATGTGTTAGTCTCCATTCTAAAAAGTCCTTTTGGTTGTGTATTTTGGGTGCACAAAAGGGATAAAGATGAGTTGCCATAAAAACACTTAAAAATGGATTAAGATGAGTTTCCATAAAAATACATTAGAGAATGGATTGTGCCTAGTGTCAAGAAGTGCTTAGGGCTTTGGGAGAACCTGGAACAGTGCAGGGCCCCTGAGTGTGACAGGACGCTGAACACATCACGGAGACGTTATGCCGAGCAGTTTGCACATAAATCACTCGGCAAAGGGTTTAAGGGGCAAGAGAATATGCAGATATCAGGAAGGCAGAAGTCAGAGCAGGGGAAGCTTCCAGAACATGATCTGGAATGGCAAAGCTGGAAGGAAGAGCGATGGTGAGAACCACAGACATGACTGGATGGTGTGAGACCTTGGATGGCACCACAGGGACTCTGGCTTTTGCTCTGAGGTCAGAACACAGTGGTCTCCAGGTAGAAACCGGTTCTCAGCCAGGGAAGCAATGATGGTACCTCTGGCCTGGAGGATCTTGGTTTCCATACAGTTTCTCCAAAGGCCTGTGTTGAAGGTTGGCTGCCAGCCTGCAATTTGATTGAGAGGATGGGATTTGGCAGGAGGAGTTAGGTTATTGAAGGAGACACGGGGACTCTACCCCTACTTATTGGCTGCCATGAGGGGAGTGGCTCCCTCTCCATGGCATTCTCCTGGTTAGCCCAATGGCCTACTGTTGAAGAGAAAGCCAACAGGCTTGGATGCGGGGTGAGAGAAAAGGAAAAGGGACACGGAGGACTCAGAACACTGTCCAAGCATCTGACTAGATGAAGATGCTACAGCGCAGAAGAGTAGACTGTGTTTGGAGCTGAGGGAGGGTCTGGGCTAGACTAGGGTGGGTATGAGAACTCGTGGGAGAAAGGCAGACAGGTTTGGTGGCGCTGGGCTCCGGCTGAGCCGAGGAGAGAGGTTGTTTCTCATCCTTGAGGCACGATGACAGGCTATTTGGGATTCTTGTGCTAATGTGATGTAGCCACTGATACAGACTTACCCCAGTACCGCTTAATATATCCCAGAGCTTTGGCGCATTTGTTTCCACTATCATTTGCTTAAAAGTTAAAAGAAAAAAATCCCTTCATGTATTTGCTGGTTTGTTGGTCGTTTGCGAATATGTCATCTAATTTCTGTGCACATGTGTGCTTCCCCAGATTTTTCTGATTAATTTCTCATTTAATTGCACTGTCCTCGGGAAAGCCACTTGATTCTTAATTTTTAAAAATGTGCTGAGACTTGTTGTGTGGCTTCCCGGGTGACATGCCCTTGCGGATGCTGCTCTGGAGAGAAGCAGAATGCATGCACTACCCCAGGCGCAGTGCAGTGTTCTGTGGGTGTCGGCCAGGCCCACCTGGTCCAGAGTGTGACCTAACTCTGCAGCTTGTTATTTTTCGCAGAGATGGCTGAAGGTGTGGGCTGATGCGCGGCTGTCTTTGACTGACAGTCACTTTTCCCTTTGAGCACACAGATCTTCTTTTTTATACCAGAAGATACACTACTGTGGATGCATTGTCTAGCGTTGTTACTTCCTTTGGCTGAACTGACCCCGTTATCATGCTATCTTTTCCTGCTTTTTTTTAAAAAGTGTTTTCCTGGAGCTGAACGGAGATGCTCCATGGAAGAGTGAGAGGCTGGCTGTGCTGTGCTCACAGCTGGGTAACATGGCGGAGATATTGCTAAAGGAATTCACCACTAGACAGACCGGGAGATGGTCACTACAGCCAGAGCAGAGGTCCGTGGCTTAGGCAGCGAAGGAACGGCTAGAGCTGAGAGGGAGAAGGGAGGAGAGGAAGGGGAGTGTGGAAAGCAAACACTGCCATGGCTTTGGGGACCCTGACCTCACTCAGGGAAGAGCAGTAGAGAGGAGTTGGGGAGTACAATAGGGAGCGGCAACCAGGGGTGATGGAAGGGGCCCAACAGAGGAAGGGCAAGACTCCTCCAAATTCATCTCTGGAGAGGTTGCTAACATTCAAAGGCAGTGGGTTCATTTCTCGTTAAAGCCAATATGGCGTGATGCTGTCTTTTAAAAATACCCTGTAGGTTCAGTATATGATGGGGGAGAACCTTTTGTTTTGTGTTAATTTTATTGGTTAAATAAAGAGACTGTCTTGGCCCTGATAGGACAGAAAATTAGGTAGGCGGAGTAAACAGAACAGAATGCTGGGAGAAAGAAGCCGAGTCAAGGAGTCGCCATGATTCTCCCACTCCAGACAGACGCAGGTTAAGAGCTTTCCTGGTAAGCCACCTTGTGGTGTTATACAGATTATTAGAAATGGGTTAGATCAATATGTAAGAGCTAGCCAATAAAGAGGCTGGAACTAATGGGCCAGGCAGTGTTTAAAAAAATACAGTTTCCATGTAATTATTTCAGGTAAAGCCCTCTGCTCTTCACGACAAGTATATACTCTACAAGGACCTCTGTATTTATGAGCTGATAAGAAGGGTTTTAGTGTTCCTTTCTTTTCTCTTTAGAGTTTTGGTGTTTTTGTTTTGCTGTTTTGTTTGAGACAGTGTTTCACAGTGTAGCTCTGGCTGGCCTGACACTCACAGGGGTGAGGTTCCTCTGCCTCCCCAGTGCTGGTATAAAAACATGCCGCTGTGTCCAGCATTTCCCCTCTGTACCTACGCTTGTCTGTGTCTAGGATCTAGGCCAGCGGTTCTCAGCCTGTAGGTTGTGACCATCGGAAAACACACATTTCTGATGGTCTCAGGAACCCCCGACTATAAATTTATTTTCATTGCTACTTCATAACTGTAATTTTGCCCATGAGTTGTGTCTCAGTTCCTAAGACCATCATAAGACCCATATTTCCAATGGTCATGATGCACAGGTTGAGAAGTTCTGATTTAGACTATTCTAGCCTCCCAGAAGTCAAGGAGAGCTTCCCCATCTGTGTTCTCTGAAAGTTTGCTATTACTTCCTGTGGCTCACCAGTGGCTTCTGTTGTGGAAACATTTCAGTTATTCCCTTTCGCTGCATTTGCAGGTTAGATGAGCACTCTGAAGTACTAGAGCTGTCCCTGCCAGCTCTGTGGTTGCTGCAGAGAATCCCCCCATCCTAATTTGTTTTCTTGGTCAGTCACCTGACTTTTCTCTGCCTCCTATCTTTGGTGAGTCACGTCTTCCTTTATGACATATGTTGTACTTTCTGCTCCATGTCTGACACCTTTTGTCTGTCATGGAAAGGTTCCTCTCCTCCGTCACCCATTTTCTTTCTTTTTTTTTTTTTAATATTTATTTATTATGTATACAATAGTCTATCTGTATGTATGTCTGCAGGCCAGAAGAAGGCACCAGACCTCATTTCAGATGGTTGTGAGCCACCATGCGGTTGCTGGGAATTGAACTCAGAACCTCTGGAAGAGCAGGCAATGCTCTTAACCACTGAGCCATCTCTCCAGCCCCATCCGTCACCCATTTTCTTAGTCTTTGGTATTTTAAAAAAAATCAGATTGCAAAATCTCAGAATTTGTTGGATTGGTGTTTATACATGACAGAAAACTTACCTATAGTGGCTTAAACAAGCAAGGGTCGAGTTCTTTTTTTGCACAACAAATTTTGAGACTTTGTAATTTGTTACAAATGTCTGAGAAAGACATTGGCTAGCTCAATTGACAACCTACAGCTGTGTCGTTTTCTTAGCGCTAATTTTATAGAAAGAGAGAGAGAGAGAGAGAGAGAGAGAGAGAGAGAGAGAGAAGCACTAGAAGGAGTTGGTATGCTACTTGCAGCAGCTGGAAACAGACACATCATAGCCTCACGGGCAGAGGCCTTTCACAATCCAACATGCTGTTCAGCTCTCCAGAGGTTGAGAGACACCCAGTTAGGACTGTGTTGAGTGGAATGGAATCTCCCTCAATGTGGCCCGTTTTTTAACATTTAAAGCTGACGGCCATTTCATTCAGAGCGTTATGGAAGGTCTGTTCTCAAGCCAACACTGATTAGTCTGTGTCTTAAGACAGTCATTAGCAAGAGGTAAGAAGGAAGGGCGATTCATTTCACAGAGCTGCCAGCACTTAAAGGACAGAGATGGCCTAGGTACAAGCAAGGCTGTCCCTCTCAGAGCACACCCCTCTCACCTCCATGACAATGATAAAAGCCAACTTGGCGGCAATCACGTGCCAATAGTAGATGTTGTGTTTATACTCTTGTGGGTGCCCGGGTGGGTTTCGGAAGTCACGGTACCTGAAAACACAACCAGGCATGTCAGCAGACAAATCTTTTTGATTACTATTGCAAACAAACAAGAACCCAGTTTAAAACCAGAACAGTCCTTGACACAACGATTTTTAAGGGGACAGACATCACACACATCTCACTTAAAGTTCAGTTTGGTATCAAATACCGGGAGAAAATTAACCTGTATGTAGTAACTTCCTGAGTGCGTAACCAAAAAATGATGGATTCTAGATGTGTAAAATAAGCATCTTTATAAGGTAACAAAATATTTACATATCCCCCCTCCCAACTTTATCCCTGCTTTCTGAAAAGACATTAAACAACTTAGCTCTCTTGGGCACCAGACCTGATATTTCCATAAGGGATCATCAGGCTGACTGGGTTAGAGCACCCAATACTGACTGCAGGTTAATTTTTCACCTAACTCTGTTGTCTTCATCAAGCTGCCCACTTCTAATTTCTCAGCTGCAAACTATTAGACCCACAAGAATGCAATTGCTGAGATCAGAATATATACGGTCCGAACAAGCAGGCCACTTGTTTCGCCCTGTCTGATGTCTTAGTTGTGTTATTGAAAATCTGAACCCTAATGGCTTTGAGCAGTTGAATTAAATGAATTTGTGTTTAAGAATCTGTAATAGGGAAAATAAATTTGCATGACCTACATGTTCAACAAACTACCAACTGGTAAGTGAGTTAGGGTACACTATCCATGTTGACCTCCTAGCCACCAATGGAGACATCCCATTGCATCCATCTTTATGTTGTTGCTCAGTGAGGTGCCAGAGGGTCATCATTAGCTTTGGGCTGCCCTTAAGCTTATTCCTCTTTCGTTTCACTGCTGGGAATGGAACCCAGCGCTCCTACCGCTGAATGCTTCTTCCTTCCTTCCTTCCTTCCTTCCTTCCTTCCTTCCTTCCTTCCTTCCTTCCTTCCTTCCATTTTATTTTGCGGAAATAGTTGTGCTTTGTATCCCAGGGTGGCCTTGAACTCACTATGTATCCCAAACTTGCCTCCGCTAGAAGCAATTCACCTGCAACTACCTCCCTGGTGCTGGGATTGCGGGCAGGTGCGGCTGCTCCTGCTTTCATGATTTGTGCAAGCTTGGCAAGACCTACAAGCTGAGCTACATTCCCCAGCCACACAAGGCAGCCTTAGAACTGAGTGCTTTCAACATGGAAAATTCTCAGCTGTCTCCATTTCTAGGAGCCACAGGCTCCTCGCCTCTCTCAGTTATGTGTTCATTTGAACACCTTTCAAATTTGGTTTAAAAGTTCTGCACTTGGTCTTTGTTAGCTTTGTTTTGCTTGTTGAGTGTTACTGAAAAGAAAGCCCCGTGAAAACCGTCTCGTAACACAGACTGAAATGACACCAGATAGAACCTTATCACACATACCAAAGAGGCTTTCAGAAGACGAAGTCCATTTTTAGACAGATAAATCAAAACTTGCCTGCACAAGGTATAGTTGCCAAGTCCAATGTATGGGTTTTCTTTGTCTGCATTTTTGAAGTCGGTGATGTTGAAGACAGAGAGAGTGTTGTTGATGTAGCCATCCATGGTGTAGGTACTGTGGTCCCCATAGGGAGGGATGGAGAAGGACCAATAATACACCAGGCGGGGGATCATGTCTGATGTGAAAGCAATGATCATGGCCTGTGTTGTGGAAAATGAGAAAGGAAATGTTAACTTAGACTGGTAGCCATGGCTCACTGTAGGGCAGAATCACGGTTTTACCAAATTGTGATTCTAAGTGTGAGCTATACATATTTAAAGCAGAAGATGCTTTTGCGGGGGGGGGGGGGCTCCAGTTCTAAGGGGAGGCATGAGGGAAAGGCCTGATAGTTGCCCACTGAGCTTGTGAGATACTTTAAACACCATTGGTTGAGAATAACTGTACTGTGGCACCATGAAGAGCAGGACTGGCTTGCATAACTTGTGTGTAAATCTATGCTGCTCAAAGTTGTAATATCTAGTTAACCTCAGGGCTCTACCTGAGACAACCAGAAGTCTGTCATGATTTAGAATCAGCATGCTCTTGTGATAGATTGTATTAGGAAGATAATCTTGCTTTATTAACTTATTTGTAGAATAAAGAACTTATACAAAACTGATTTTTTTCATAAAATCACTTGTCTCTCTCAAAGAAGAATGAGAATTGAATAAAGTACATCTCTGTCGATGCACAGTTATACAATGGACACCAACCTCACACTCCTTACCCCCAAGGTATCTTAGACTTACTTAGACAATCCATGGCCTGATAAACTAGATTGGGTTTATTCTATTCCCCAGTCAGGAAACAATGCCAGCTTTAAAACATCTAATCTGAGCAGCCAAACTTCCGAAAGATTAACTGGATAAAGTTCTGAAATCATAAATTATCATATAACATGGTTTAGCATGTTCCTGCATAGGAGGAATAAACAGGTCAGTTATGAGTCCGTGTCTATCCCCAGGCAGAATCATATTAGGCCGAAAGCCTACTTAGAACTGCATGGACCTTCCTCAAAGATCTTTAATTTGGGTTTCCAACTCTGGTATATGAAATTGTTTTGTAGAAAGGACAAAAGGTATGCACTTTAGGCCAAGCACCAACTGAGCACAGGAATAGACATGCTTTTCGTGCAAAGTGATTTTTAACAGTATTCATCTGGACACATGGTTCAGTTGCAGTGAGACCACAAACAAGATCCAGGCAAAGCAAGGTAATTTCCTTGCTTTCTGCGATGTGAAGAATCAATCTCCCTCCCACCCCGTGTGTGTATGCATGCATGTGTGTCTGCTTGTTAGCAGTGAAGTGTGTGTGTGTGTGTGTGTGTGTGTGTGTGTGTGTATGTATGTATGCATGCATGCATGTGTGTTGCCTGTCAGGAGTAAGGTAAGACAAGAAGATATGGCATTTGCCAGACTTCAGTAGGTGAAGTTTTCCTGCTATCATTTAGCTCAATGCCATCTTTTTACAGAATCACCAGAAGACGTGCTTCAGGAAACTATAAAAATTCCAACAAGGAAGAAAATTCTCTCGTTTTCTGACAAGGCACCTTTTCTCCCTGAACTGAGCTGCTCTGACACACACTGCAAGAATACATATAATGTAGCTTGCTTCATTTCCCACGCTGTTCTACACACAAGTTCCATTTATATCAAAATAAATTAAAATTGCTCTTCAATAGCAGATGCTCTGGCAAGGCACACCAATGTCAGCTGCGCTTATTTCTGGAACCCTCGGCCTTAACTCAAATGACTTCACAGCACACGTCTGTTTGGCGTCTCCTACCTTGGTGGCCTCTCTTTCTTCTTTTATGTACACGCTAGGTTGTGACTACCACGTGGGTGTTTTGGGGGAGGGTTATATAGATGGGGTAACAGCTCATGTCTCACGGTTACCTGTATGCATATTTACAATGCATTTATAAGTGTAACAAATGCTAACAGTGTGGAGTGAAGGGTTTTCCATAGTTTAATAAACAACACAAATCTAGTAAAGGGCTTTGTTTAGAGTATATTATAGAAAAAGATAACCGGCAGTCCCAATTAGTTGTTGTTGTGTGTGTGTGTGAGTGTGTGTGAGCCTGTGTCAATACACACACACACACACACACACACACACACACACTCACACTCACACAGTGCTTTGGAAACCCAGTCAATCCACGATCTGTGCTCATGGAGTAGAGCCATGGCATGGACAGAGGGAAAAGGTATCTAACACAATCACTCCAGAATGCTTGAGGAATCAGGAATTTGAACCAGATCAATTTTTTTGTTTGTTTCTGAAGGTCAAACAAAAACCCTTTTAGTTTCAAACCTTCCTGCCAAAAGCCTCCCTAAAGCACAGAGATCCACGTTCCTGCCCTGCCCAATGCACTGTAGCGTACTGGCTGTGGCAGACTCGTGCTTTCTTGACTGTAGCATTTGAAAGGCCTTGCTGTCATGGTGCTAAACATCACTCTTCATTGTGAAACACAGTGGGCACTGAAGCTAGGGGCTATTTGGGTGGAAAGAAACTGATTTAATCTATCAGTTCCCCATAGCTAGAGGTAGGCTGCAATTCAGAAAACTCGTGGGGGTGGGGTGACAGCTGTGTTCCACATAACTTGTTCATTGTATCTAGTCAAGGGGGTGATGGTTTTGAGGTTCCTGTTGGTGCCTGTCAGAGTCCTCAGGGAGCTGCGTTAATGATGTCGGGTAATGAAGTTAAACAGCAGCGACTATGTGAACGAGGACCAGGCTCCGTGTGTCTGCTGTAGCTCACTGACTTCCCAAACCATGCTGAGTACAGAATCGTTCATCTAACGAATATAAAACGGGGCTCTGAAGTGTACAGAGCCAAGATCACACAGCTCAAGCTGTGGTGTGGGAAGTGGAACTCAGATGGCCTGACTCCACAGCCACTTCCCTCCTCCACAGCCTGAGACAGACACTGCCTCTCCCTCTTCTGCTTTCACAGGGGTTAGTTCATGGGGACTCAGCAACTGCGGTTTAAGAAGCTAAAATTAAAAAATCATTTGCTTGGCAAGCTGGCCTGGTGAGATTGGTGGTGAAATATGGGTAGAAATAACCCTGGTTTGGAGGAAATCTGTAGGCAAGAGATCCTTTAATAGGCTGGCATTACGCTGCTCTGCCTAAAGGCTGCCTCTTGCCCTATGCCCAGACACACAGCCTGTACAGACTGAGGGAGCCAGTTGTGTTCTTTCCCAAGGTTGCTGCAGCCATGGCGCAGGGACTGCCCCACCTCCCGCAAGAGCTGTTTCCCTGGAGACAAGAGGGTAACTAACACCCAGTTAGGATAGCCAATTTCTCCTTCATCACAGTTAATATTTTATTCTATTCTATTTATTCATTTGTTTTGGTTTTTTAAGACATGGTTTCTCTGTAGCTACAGTTAATATTTTAAAATGTCATTTTAGAATATATAGTGATATATGGTAGGATGCTTTTAGATTTCTTGGATGCCAAATGAACTCCTATCTGTCTGTGTTTAAAAGCACCCTTTGGTGATGCCTCTTACGTCATATATGAGTCAAAAGTGCAAGTACTTATCAGTCTGTTTCTTTGGATAAAGACTTCAGCAGGGGAGGAACGGTACTACCTGTGGAGGATGTCCTAATGCGGGTGAGTCAATAAGAATCATAAGCAATTAAAATGTAATTGTAAAAGGATAGTTGCAGAGCAGCTTTTTAAAAGCCATCCTGGGGGCTAGAGAAATAGCTCAGATAGCTCAGGTCTTGCTGAGAACGCTTGCTGTTCCTGCAGAAGACCTGGGTTCTGTTCCCAGCACCCACATGGTGGTTCACGACCAGCTGAAATTTCAGTTCCAGGGGCTTCCACATCTTCTTCTGGCCTCACTGAGCATCAAGCACATGTATGGTCCCCATACAAGCAGTCAAAACACCCAGACCATAACAGTGGGAGGAATGCCCTGACAATCCCGGAACTACTCACGTTGGTCACCACAGCCAGGATGGCTATTCCTTGCATGATGGGTTGCCACGCGCCGATGTCCCGGGCTTTCTCTGGCACCATGCGCCTATACTGAGTTGTTAGCTTCCACGCATCCACTCTTATTTCCAATATATTGTTCACCAGGGCCAGCAGGGGAGCCAGTGGGAAAGAGGCCACAAATAAGGTGACGAACCCAAACTGAATAACTGTCAATGGAACGGACACACATCATGGAGGGGAGGACAGACGGCAGGACAACATATTTCCCTTCTCTCTTGTAAAGAAAGATAAAGGCAAACAAAGAACCCACCCGAGTGACGGGACACATTTACAGCCAACCACAACGCAGCGCTCACAACGAGACGGATTAAACAAAATGCAGATAGGAAATCTAGGAAAGGAGGCTAAGTACAGCTTATTTCCTCTGTACATGTCCACTCAAAAGAAGCAACATGTTGAAGCTCTTTGAATCAACATTTCCCCTTAACGCCATTCATGTAACTAATCAATTGGGGGAAAAATAACCTCCTATGAAGTCTTTGTGCTGAATAAATAACATTCTGTGCCCGGGAGCTACTACTATTAATGCTGATAACGGCTCTGGGAAGAGAAAGTTAGTAGTTGTCTTGCGATCCATTCCGTACTGATGCTGTGCCCTTAATAAAACCCAATCTTGATAAAAATGCAAAAGCAAATTTCAAATCTGACCCCAGGCTGATGCGCACACATTGTGGACTGTTTGCTCACCCAGACAAATCTTTCTGAGTGTTATGCATGTTTTCTAGAAGATATTTATACATAGACTATGATTAAATAATCTACCTCCTGTCTGCAGGAAGCGCTGTCCTAGCAGACACAAATGCTATGCATATACACAAGGCCTGTCAGGTTCTTATGCCTGTTTTTCTGTTTTCCCAAGCTTAAAAAATTGTGATTCGTTGCAAAGGTTAGGTCAAAGGGCAGAGACACAAAGTACGTAAACAGTCATCTTTTAGATATAAGCATGTCATTTACAAAAGGAAGGTTAGTGTTTCGGATAAAAATCTGTTCTGAGATGCATCTATTCAAGGCAACCGAGTTCAAAACCATGTTCAATTAATGAAGAAAGAGAGCCTATGTGGGCAGTTCACAAATGAACAAGATATTCAAGAAGGTGGGGCAGGGTCTGTGCCACCTAACTCCAGGACAGCTGAATGGCTCCTCTCTCAATCAATAAGGTCAATCAAGGCACCGTATACAAACCCTGCCCAGAAGAAACGAGAGGCCATCTAGAGCAGGAGTGAGATTGGAAAGGGGACAGGAATCCTTCCTGCTGTGAGAGACCATGTTCTCACAAGCTTGTCCGGTGACTCTGTTCTGGCTAACAGCAGTGCCTGCATGGACTCTGGCATAAGCTCAGCCAATCATAACTAACGGCAGTGATTGGGGTTCATTCACAGACAGCACAGTCAGAATGCCTTGAGAACTCACAATGAAAGAGTACCTCAGGGAAAATTCCATTTCATTGCCTGGTAATATATCCTTAGCTTTGAACAACATAAATACTAACAAAACCACACACAGACATCACATCTGAAAGTTTTTGATTTTTTTTCTCTGCTATATAATTCTGTCTGCTGGAGGGAAACATACTACCCATAGCGATATACTAAATAATTCTGTGGTTCAGCAACAGATTCCTTCAGCTCCAACACATACCACAGCTGATTTTACTGAATACTTACTCATTTCAAGATACTCATAGAACAAGCCCAGCTTGCCCATGGGCTGCAGATGGTAATCCTGTTCCCAACGTGGAGTTATGTTTTCTGACCCTGACACTCTCTGATATCGTCCAATTAGATTCATGACCCATCTGCCAGTAAAAAAAAAAATCAAATTATAAATCAGAACGAATACTGTCAGAGCCACATCATGATGTATTTCTTGCTGTCTCAAAGCTGAATATGTAATCCTCCCAAGAAATTAGTTTCTCCTCTGCATGCTAAATATCTTCAGTTTTCCATTTTTTTCATTAAAAACATTTTTTTTTTCTAGCATGAAAATTGTCAGTGAAAAAAAAGAGCCAAATGCAGCTGGTGGTACCTGCTGCAGACGAGTTCTGTTTGTCACTGGGTGCAGGGGGAACTGGGGATGCTCACATGGCGACAGTAAGTGTGGGGTTATGAAGGGGACAAAGGACTGAGTAGCAGGGCTAGAACCTCCTGGCTAGGGACGAGTGGCTACAGACAGTCTGAGGCAGGAGCAGACCCGCCTTTGGCAGACAGCTCAAAACAGAAGCTCTTGTGGTCTCAGGAAGGAGGAAGCAAGGCTGGAGCACTAGGGTGGGGTCTAAGAGAAAGGAAAGGGGTGTTCTTATAGACGCGAGGGGCTACGGCAGAACACTAAGCACAACAATTATAAACTAGGTCTCAGACTCTGCCTTGAAGCAAACAACGTCAGGCCAAGGGAAGACATGGATGCCCTTTAGATCAGGGTGCGGAGCCAGTCCTGCACAGAGCTGCACAGCACTGCATACTGTCCCCATCCAGCCATCTGCTTCTGCTTTCTGAACACCATGCTTCTTGTGTCCCTGATAAATGCTCCCCACCCTTTCCAGGGCAATCTGCCTTGAAAGCAGACCCAGGATGACAACAGAACTGGCCATGCACCTCCACCCCATCAAGTCCACCCACGCATCTCCTATACTTCGGCTGTTAGACGACAGGTTTGTGTGGGTCTGGGATTCTGACACTCAGGACTCATGGCGGGATAGTAAAGACAAACACTACAAGGAAATGGCACAGTGCTTAAGATTTGGGGCTGACTAGAGTTGGCTTGCTACGTGGGGCCTCTCCCTGCTGCTGGTCTCTCTCTCTCCAGACTTCCTGTACCTCAAGTAAGGCTTACCCAGGCTCATGCTCTTCCACAGAACACAGCCCCGGCTTCCCCATCTCTCCCCACTTCCTCTGTAGGAAGCTGGGCAAATGGAGGAACTCAGACGCCCTTGAATCAGAACCCACACTCTCTGGCTTCCTAACTGCTCTACTAGGGTTAAGTTAAAACATGCGGGTGTACACTGGCCAGGGCTGATGCCAGGATTGATGGGATTCATGACAGGTGAGAGGCCAGCACATTTCCTCACAATCACAGGGCTTCCTGCTGGCCAAAGCAAGCTAACCAGAAGAGGCTACTGAAGACGGAGCTATGCTACTGGGAACTTGGTTTCAAGGTGTGGAATATTTGTGGACAGCAAAGCAAAGCCTCCTCTATGTCCATCCAAAGATCTGAGGAAGCACTAGAATCTGGAAAGCCAAAGCCGTTCCAGGAGCCCTAAAGACAGGTGGTACCCAAGCGCCACACCTACCTCAGCAGAGACCCCTCCTACCAAGCTGTTTTCCCACATGACTCTTGGCCTGGCTTTAGCCCTCTTGCTCGGTTTTCCTGAGTTGAATCACTCATCTCTAATAGAAACCCATCCATCTTTGCCCTGAGTCTTTTGAGTTTTTTCCCTGTTGTTGTTGTTGTTTTGATTTTAAACAAAACCCAAACAGACCAAACAACAAAACCACACCTGGACTGTGATTCTGGTGCCAGATCTCAATCTTGACAACCCGTGAGAATTATCACAAATCTTTAAAAAAACAAATGAACCCCACCAGACGGCCTTTCCCTCTCTGGCCACGACAAGAAGCAGAGGTTACAAAGTAACTTCTCTACAAATTTACCATAACATTAACAAAACACACATACTACTAAACTTCCCTTTGCTAAGTTGTGATAATATTTTATATCTCATCTTCTCCTGGCTTTCTCAGATGCCACTGCTGCTTAGGTACATCCCACCCACCAGCACGCATCCCTTGGGGGACATTTCAAACCTAAAGTCAACGTTCTTGTGCAGTATGAGTGTGTGAAGAGCGAGCGTGGCCATGGAGGCCTCATGCACAGCCTCTCTTGAAGACAGGTATTTTCTACTGCAACAGTCCCTTCCCTGGTTATATAAGTGCGCGGTCATTTTGAAAAGATAAAAGCTACATAAAGGAAAAAACAATGTCACAGCCATCCCCTGGCTAAATATCTATGGACATTAATGTTCTAGGTGTTTTAGGGTCTTCATAACATTCCTTAGTGTTAACACCGTCTTTTGTGAAAAAAAAGGAAGTCCCTAGAATGCCCTGGATATCAGTGCTGGGAGGCCCTGAGGGCCGACATTCTCAGGGTCCAGTGAAACACCGTATCATTTATTCACTCAAGGGCTCATGCCCAGCGCCTGCTTTGGACCTGGGACTAACCTAGGTGTAGGCTCCGTTCAGTCTAGGATCTGAGTGGAATGAACGGTGTGGATCTGAAATGACCACGTCTAAGAAATTTTCATCAAATACCCTTCACTGTGTTCTCTTGACATAGCGACCTCAAATGGAAGCCATGAAGACCCTTCCCTGGCTTGAACACTCTTCAGAGGAGTGAGGTTCTGGAAGGCAGGGGTAACGGGCACCCACTGCACCGGATTCTGTGTGGAACCAAGAGACTAGAGCACACAGAAGCACAGCCCCAGGGACACTACTCTAGTCGAGACTTGGCATTCTCAGGTCTAAAGCCAGGGGAAGGAAATTAAAACCATGACGTCATTATCTTCGGCCAGAATGGAGATCTCTGTAATTGTGAGAGCAAGCTTACTTGAGGTCAGGATTTAGGAAAATTTAGGAAAGACGCCTCTCCCACTAACTTTTAAAACCTTAGAAAATAGCTCACTGTCAAGCAGTTACTCATCCAAAAAACTCAGTGTTAAATAATCTACTTGGCTCAGAAAATGGTGCTTTAGTAGTAAAAGAATGGGTTAAGTTTTTTTTTTTTTTAAATACATTTTCATATTGAAACAGCATGATTTGCGCATGACCTACTTTTACTTATCTGGAAAAACACGGCTATGAACTTGATGAAAGGGAGGGTTGTTTTCTGTGTAGCAGTATTAAAGTTATCTCACAGCTAAAGCTGGAATCCTTTCCTGGGACGGGAGTGTTGTCTTAGCTTTGAGAAGGGCCTTGACAGCTCACACCGAAGAGGAAAAAGCCCCAGTGATGTGGACGCACAGAAACCCAGCCAGCTAACTATCCCAGAGAGAATGAACAGAAACCTGGCGGTGCGAAGATCCAAGATTCATGGCAGTAAAATAGACGAAACGGCACATGGTGGGGAACACAGTGAAGGACACAGGAGGTTGCAAGTCTATCCCACCGCATAGTGGGGTGGAAGACTTTACAAAGGAAGGATTTGAATTTCGAGATGTAAATTCTGAGTTTACCTTCCTGCTTGAGTGAGTGGCTCCAGGGGCCTTAAAGGGGGGTTGAGACACTCTACACTGCTGTTGACAGGGAAGAGAAAAGGGTTCACGGAGGAGGGAAAGTAGTACAAGGGGGATTGGGTGTTTCGCGAAAGCAAAAATGGAAACCAGAAACTAGCTTGAGAAAGTAATCTTGTGGGCAGAGCATTGGCCTCCCAAAGAGGTTCCCTGCCCATCTCCAGAACATCTGAAGAGCACTGGGTTCTAGGAGGCATTGACTATAAGGGAGGAGACCATCCTGGATGATGTAGGGAGGGGCAGAGGCATGACAGACAGCATCCCAAGGGAAGGGCCTGTATGGGTGGCTGCAAGGCCAGAAAAGGCAAATGCTGCTTCACCTGAGACCTTCTGGAAAGGCCCTGGCTACCCAGCACCCTGATGTTAGCTCAGTGAGACCCATGTTAGACATCTGACCTCCAGGACTGAAGGACTTCAAACCTTATTTTAACACATTAACTTCGTAATAATTTGTCAAATTGCAATGGAAAACTATTATATCAAGGGTGGTTTGCAGGAAATACAGATGGTGCTGGGCTGTCTACAGATCCCACCATAGGGGCCTTGCTAACTATCTGGAGGGCCACTGTGCTCTGCTGCTGTTCTCATTCACCCCTATGGGAACTGTTTCTGAAGCTTTGTAGATCACAGGAGATGTCTGCTCTTGGCAACACCGAGTCTGGAGTCATGGGATCCTGGAGCTGAACCTCTCACTGCCAGTGTGATCTTGGGTAAACGATATAACCTCTTTAAGCCACAGACCTTTATTAGCAAAAAGGCGATTAAAGTAAGATCTAGAAAAGTAAACTATACAAATGTATACACACGCACATAAACATATACATGGAAACACACAGAACTCGCTGCAGAGACTGGCACACATATTAGGTGGGCAACACATTACTACTAACGACTTCTACATGCACGACGGTGGGGATTCTATGTGGCTGTGTGGTGATATGTAGTTCACGGCTCTAAAGGCTGTTTCTCAAGGGCCTCTGCTGAGTCAGCCACCAGTTACAGCCTAAGAGGCATACGCCACAGCAGGTGGGATTTCTGTTAAGTATGAAGACAACTGTCTTATAGAACCACTGTGTGTGCTTGTGTGCAAGCACACCTGTGTACGCACACTTGTGCAGGAGCGTGTGAAGGCCAGAGGCTGGCATTAGGTGTCTTCACCGATCAGTTGTCACCTAGCTTTTCCCAGGCATGGTCTATCATGGATCCCAGAGCTCCCGGATTCCGCTCTGCTTCCTGGCTGCCCGGTGAGCTCTGGGGATCCTCTCATCTCTATCTCCCCAGCGCAGAGATTACAGGTGTGTCCAACAATGCCTGGTTTTTCACATGGGTCCTGGGGACTCCCAACTCCAGCCTTCATGCTCACGCAGGAAGCACATTACAACTGGGCCATCTGCTGGGCCCCCGCATATAATCATTAAACACATATAAACCACTGATGAGACCTCCTTGTCTAGAGGCCATTAATCTCCATGGATGCTAGTCTGCTTGAGGGATAGACGTGTGGCAATGTGAGCACATTACTTCAGTGGGTGCGCTGACCTGTCCCCCGTCCTGACACCCAGGACCACATAGCTAGTACTCACGGGAGCAGCACTTCTTGTATGTTATTCCAGATGGCCTTGCCTCCCATGATGATTGTCAGCTGTGTGGTCAGTTCCAGGAGACAGCCGCCTGGGTCACACTGTATGTTACAAAGAGAACAACACTCAGATTTTAGGGGTATAACTGGCAAAGGGGCATTACATTAACATCTCAGTCTGTGCTCTTAGGCTAAAAATAACTCAGAAATACACAAGGAAGTCACTGTTCATCAGGCAGCTGAGGGAAAGCAAGCGGCAGCTTCAACTGTCAAGAGAGGAACCCGATTCTGTTTTCGCACCTCTTCGTTTCTGTACTTGCCCAGCCAGTACACTGGGTCCCCTGGATAGCCGACGAATTTGCCCTTGAAGAACGCGATGTAGAAACACGAGGAGTAGTAGTTGACGAACTGGAACAAGAACATCTTCATGGTCAGGCTGTTCTCATAGTCAGTCTGGGTCCTTGGGAGTTCTGCGGTTAAAACGACAGCAGAGAAAGACACTGAACACCGGACCGGCTCCGAGACCCTAATCAAAGGCTCTGATACCCGAGATAGTACGCCGAAAGGAATACAATTCACACTGTTTCAGTTTAATCTGATTTTCATTTCTTAATATAGCCACTGTGCTAATTCTGGGTTTACACATTGATATGAGTTCTTGTTCCATATAGACACAATATCCTCCAAGGCAAGCAACACACATACACTTACTAACCGCTCCTTAAAATTTATAAATGCTTTATAATCAAATGGGAGAGAAGGGTTCTGGTTTAAAACCCCAGAGTTCATTTTGTTGTGGTGTTAGGGATCAAATCCAGGACCTCCGCCACTGAGCGACATGTCCAACCCCACAGAAAATTAGCTGTGAACTGCCAAGTAAAGGCAACTCTTCTGTCCTCTGGAGTAGTAAGGTCTGTTGGAAACAGTGGAATGGGGCAATTGGCTGGAGGCATCTGGGAAGCACAAAAGGTTGTCCCCCTAGCTATGAATCTCAGCCAGTCTGACTGTCATTTTGAGAATGACCCGGATGCAGGCAGGGTGTGGGAAGCCCCTAACTCTAGTCATGAAGCAGCTGTCTGGGATGCAAGCCAACCAGAAGCAGCACCCATTACATCAGGCAGAGCTGATGAGAACTGTATTAACGCGGACAGCATGGGGGATGCCACGCACCAGTGTGGCAGTTTGTCTCTCCTTGGCTGGAGAGCGTAAGTGCCACTGGAGCTGCAACCCCGTTCCACTTGTTTGCAACAAAGAGACTATTTACATTCAGCAAGAAAACACATGATCTAATGTAACCAGACATATTCTTCTCCCTGATGAGTTTACAGACCCTGGACAGTCCCACCATTGTGTCTGATTGTCTCTTCTTCTAATACAGAGACGTACACAACATACTTCCCATATGGGCTAGAGGAAATATGTTTACACTCAAAACTTCCTAAGAATTTTAACCCACAGGGATGAAAATTGCTAAAGGTTCTCTAACTATCTTGGCCATCACTCCAGCCGGGCAGGACCTCACCAAAGTTGGTGATCATGATGGCCACCCTTTCATAGATAGTGTTCAGGATCATGATGATGATGAAGCTGATGATAGAAGCTGTGATGGACGTGGCCATCTGCGGAGTCAGGTATTTCTGGATGGGGTCGGTCCCGTTGGGGTTGGTGGGGAGGGTGGCAGAGAACACAATGAACACCGACAGCCTGTAGACGATGATGCCGATCACGGAAGCGATGATGAGCAGGATCTGAAAGCACCAGGAGTGGAGTGTGAGCCTCAGTGGGAGTCAGATCGGCACCGACACAGGCCCGGTGCTGAGGAAAACAGGGCAGGTGCCGAATGCAGGACACCTCATGGGGCTGGGTGGGAAGATACATGGGACCCAAAGAGGGAACATCAACCAGGGTGGGATACTGGTGACAGTCAGACTGGACCGGGCAAGAGGAGACATGGTCTCCTTCACTACATATTCTATACAACCATCCTAAAACTAAGAGAGTGCCAAGAAGGAAAGTCTACGTGAGGAGGAGAGTTATCTCCAGATGGCACAGGAGTGGAGTAACATTCTGGGTGGAAGGAGAGTTCACGATCACAGAAGCAATGAGCAGGTCCCTTGTGTGGCTTCGCCATTCTGCTCCACGGAGAGTCATTCCTTTCAGCAGAGAGCCAGTTACGAAGAGTCAGCGTGGGCTGGCTTTGCCTGTACCTTTGCAGTATCACTGTCTAACTGGAGCACTGACCAAGATACTGGGGCGCTGGTTCTGGCAGCAGGACTCAGCTTTCAGAGTTCAGGCTTTACATATTGGGTTCTCCTGAGCTCAATCGTTCACACCTGCACCCCCCAATCGGACTTGCCACATTTCTGAATCCTACTCGACAGGACCTCTGGGTCACCTGCTGCACAGCCTGCTCGTGGTAGAAATTTACTTTCTCAGTAAACAGGTTTGCTCTCTGTGGTCAGCGTTAACTGCATGTTACACACCCCTTCCTTGCTTGATACAACGGTATTTAGACCAGTGCTTCTCAACCGGTGGGTTAGACGTCTTTCACAGTCCAAAGACCCTTCCACATTGGTTGCTTAAGACCATCAGGGATACCGGCTATTTACATCACGATTCATAACAGTAGCAAATTACAGTTATGAAGTAGTAACGAAATAGCATAACTAATTTTAGTGATTGGGGGTCAGCGCAACATGAGGAACTGTATTTAAAGGGTCACAGCACTAGGAAGGCTGAGAACCGCTGATTTAGACACTCTTGGAGATGCCCTATATCAAGCTGTTGCCTATATCTTCTTTTTTGGATACACTTCAGAACCATGGACTCTGTCTGAATGCTCGTGATGAGAGCCGGGGAAAAGCTACAGAGAAGAGGAACTCAGCATCAAGCAAGGCACAGCACGGGTCAGCAAATCAGAGCAACATACGGGGGTGAGCTATAGACTCCTGCATATGAACCCCACCTCTGCCACTGGCTGTGGAACCTCGTATAGGTTAACCTCAGGATCCACCTTCCTCGGGCAATGGGCAAAATACTAACGGGAGACTACTATGCCAAGGCCTGGGAAAAACACTGGGTAGTATTAGCTGTGACTGTGGTGACCAAAGAGTTAAAGAGACATTTTCTTACTTGTGCAATCTGCGTATAGAGAAGGCATTGTGTTTTCCTGTAATCTCGCTCATTATCCCTTCTCCTTCACAGTTAAGTCTTGTGAAATGAAAAGGATTGCGTGTGTGTGTACGTGTAAATTAGCTAAGGGCTGAGAAAAACTGGGAAATGTGGTGTTTTCCTCCCCCAGCATAATGCACCCAGGCCATCTAAGTCTTTCTAATAATCACCCCGCAATCCCTTTTCTGGTTGCTCATCACCAGAGGAGCAGCCTTGAGGCGCGCACGGCCAACCTCCCCGCCCTTCCACTCCTGAATTCTCCTAAGCAGTCTGCACAGTAGGCAGTGTCAGAAGGAGGAAACACAGGGTGAAAGAGTGAGCATCTGTTCTGTTTGAGCTGACAGGAAGGGAAACCATCGGAGTCACTCCTGCTCAAAGACAGACCCTGGCAGCTCGGCCTCCGCCTTGGCTTGAGTAAGACTCTGATATGTCTGGTGACAATCCCGTAGGCCTCCACAACTTTCCAGGCATCTGCTCTGAGCGGGGCACTTTCTCCCCTCAGATTTATCTTTTTCTGACTCTAACTTTGACATTTTTCAGATTCAGCTGCAGGGTGTACTCACTTTAGAGAACCTGCAAGTGCCCCATGGTGGAGAGACACAGAACCTGTCTAGGAGAAAAGCCCAGCTGTGCTCTGTAAGGTCACCCTCTCGCAAACTCTCAGCCTCCTGGGTGTCCACTGGATGCTACCTAGGTTACAGCAGCTAGCTCTCGGCAACACTGAACCTCAGACCTGGAATCCAGTCTCAGAAATTGAAACCCACCTTCCCCTATTTCGTTATCATAGACTCCGAATGGAAAATGCCTTTATCACCCACAGTTTAAGAAAATCTTTTAATTATAAAAAAGTAACAAAGAAAAATAGGTAAGATCACGTACTATTAAACTAAAAGCAAAATTCTTTCAGAACTACGCCTTACTGACATATTAAAAGCCAGCTTTCGTATTTTTGTCCTTCCCTTTAAGTCATCATAAACTTCAAGAATTTCACATATCATGGCTTCTTCATGTATGTTCTTTTGTAAGGATGACAAGTAACATGTCATCCTTACAAACATGTAAGACAATGTTCCATTGTCTGGCTAAGTCTGAAGTAGGATGGACATTTGTGGCTGTGGTGTTCATGTGTGTATAGGACTGTGTGTGTGCACACGTTACAAAATGAGATAATGTCTTTGAAGAAATCTAACCTCTCCGTAACCCTTTCCCCTTTATGACAAGATCTAGCTTAGCTATGTGATCCAGGCTGACTTGAAACCATCCTGCCTAGGCTCTGTGAAGACGAGGGTCACAGATCAGTGCAACCACTCTGGATTTTGATACGGTTCTTGATTCATCGTTTATAAAAGCTAAACTAAGCTACTGCATATAAATTTTTCTTTCTAAGTATATCTTTTTTGTTGGTGGTGGTTTTTCTAAGACAGGATTTCTTTGTGTATCTTTGGCTGCCCTGGAACTCATTCTGTAGAGTCTCTGCCTCCCAAGTGCTGGGATTAAAGGTGTGCACCGCCACACCCAACCCAAGGACATCTTAATACACTCTGTCAACGTGCTTTCTAGGAAAGAAGGAAAAACAAAATCACCCGTCCTGGTGGGAGGGGCTGGCACTGCAGCCTGTCACCTCCACCTGGGTGTCTCCAAAGAAAGGAGAATGTCATTATGGTGTGCGCTAATCCTCCCGGGGTCACGATGGTTCACTGCTTTTCTTGGTTGGTGCACACATCTGCACGCTGTCACCTGCTGCTGAGCCACAGCACCTGTGTCATGGCCGACTTGGGCTCTGGTCCTTGCATCACTCCCTCTCTGTGTTTGTATTTCTTCTGGCATTTTGTTTAAACTCAGTGTGTCAAAATCTTTACTCTGCTCTGGAATGCCTTCAACCGCCAGCGAAGGTCAGAACGTCATTCTAAACCTACAGACTGCACTCACTCACGTTTATTTCTCGTTTATGGCTTACAGTTTAAAAAGCATTTTGGAATTTATTACAGCCTGTGGTTCAAAGTACGACCCTGACCTTTCCTTCCCCACCAGCGAGCAAGCATTCCCACTGTTCATTAACTCAGTCTGGATCCATAGCCCTTCCTTTCTTATGCATTAAATCACAAGACGGAGAAGCTTGGATCTGGCTGTCACATCTCATTCTTTAATCTGTTTATTCCTAAGCCAAACAAAGCTCTCATTAAATTGTATTAATAATATCTTTTAATTAATAATAAACCAGAACTATTTTGTAAAGTCAGGTGTTTTTAGCCATGTTGCCCCCCCCCCACACCTAAAATCAGTTTTTAAAATTTCTTTACCTCTTTTTAGATTTTGTGCCTTCTTCGTTGGCATATCTTTTTGTTATGAAAATCCCTACAGTTTTTAATTATAGTTGCTGCTGTTGAGTTTCTGAGAGTTTTACTGCCTCCCACTTGGTTTCTTCAGTAGCAGCTGGAAATCCTGACCTGCTGACCTGATGGCAGGATGGGGTAGAAGGAAGGAAAAGCCACAGTGCACAGGAAGGTGTCCCAACCTGGCAATACTCCGTGTGGCAGCCAGGGAGCACTCAGGAGCCATCTCTCTGCATGACCCCACACCTCTCCATAAGAGACCACACCTGACTTGCACTTTCCTTGATGTTTTAAATGAGATACTAAAAAATTTGACATGTAATAAAAAGAATTAATTAAACATAAGCTTGTGACAGTTTCTTACCCAGAAGAACACAGCGCTTGCACACAGGGTGACCCGGATACACTTCCCACAGGCAGTAAAGGGGATACGCTCCTCCTCCTGATGAAGAAGAACAACTGGTCAAGGGGGGCAACTCCAATAAAGCTGCTGATATCTCTGGGTGTGTCAACAGACCTCAGACTTAGCAAACATTAGACAAAGCCCACGTTTGCAAGCATGCTCGCTTGTAGCTATGCAGTTAATAATCTCAGAGACACCAGGCCAAGTACAGCATTTGTTTGCTTGGTGCTGGGCACTGACTGGCTTGGCATGTGCTCTCGGCTATCAGATCTGTGGGTTTGCTAACGTTTTACATGTTAACGTGGTGCAACCTGAATTTTTGGAGCATTTCCACCTTATAGAAGAACACGTGGCACCTCCTACTTTACCTCGAACAGCCAGAGTGCAACACCAGGTGCGAACCTTGGCTGGCATTCGATCTGGGCCAGGTACTCGCCTGAGTTTTACACATGAACTCCGACAATGCTCGCTATGGTGACATGGAAACATTCTATCACTTCCATTTTATAGATGAGGAAACTGAGGCACAGATCCAGGATCCCCCAGCCCCTAAGCTCCCCTCTAGCCCAGGGAGGACACATGAGGCAGCAAAGGTGACATACGGGATAAGGAAGGTGAGATTTAATTCATCAGTTGACAGTTTTCAACGGCCAGACCGTTTCTGCTTTGGCTCTCTGCAGGGTTTGTCATTACACGAGTTTCAGCTTTCATACTGAAATATCCAACCACAGGCACTGCCCTGTCCTCTCCAGCAAACGGCAGTCATTATTCAGGATGGGGGGTTCCCTGCATCCCAAGAGACAAATGCCACCTGCTATGCTATTTATAAAATGAGGATGCTCAAGTGTCCCCCTCCTGCCCCTGTCTTCTACAACCCATATCCTGAAAATCTGGGGCTAATTTAGAAACCTACAATAGGGGACATTCCTCAGACAGGAGCTACTCCTGTTCAAAAGTGTCTGTTCCCACACTGGTGACTAAGGGCAGCTCTGAATTCCCAGTGTTGACAGAAAGTATGAAAGACTCAGAAATCAGTTCTTGGGGGTTTGGGGTTGAACAGGGAAACACAGAGCATTATTTCCTCTTTCTTTGCAGCAGTAGTTGGAGCAAATACACTCTCCCAGTGACAAATGCCCTACACAGTGCTGGCCCGCAGTAGAATCTCTGTTTGTTTTCTCCTCCTTCAACCCCTTCTGACTTTAGACTAAGAGCCACAGTAGTTTTTGATTGGCACACGCCAATCAGAAGGAGGGCCAGTGACTGAGCACCAGAGAGGGACAGCTAGCTCTGGATGCAAACTGACTGCCAGGAAGATGCCTGAGACATCTGTAATGCCAGCATTTCTTTCCCTACACAACCATGCCGTTCTCACTGTCTCTAAAATATATGTGCTCTACCATTATTGTAGAGAGTGTCTCCACATACACTGTCCTAAACAGTGCTCAGAACACATCTGGGATACAGGCACCTCATAACGGGCTCAGGCATCTGCACTGTTCAAGTCCCATGAGGGCTTGGTGGATTGTGTGGTGAACCACTTCAGAGAAAGCATTGCAATGCATCACCTTGCTGAGAACTGCAGAGAGAGCATGCACTGCATCATGCTGCTAAGAACTACAGTGAGAGCATGCACTTCATCACGTTGCTAAGAACCGCAGGGAGTGCGTGCACTGCATCATGCTGCTAAGAACTGCAGGGAGAGCATGCACTGCATCACCTTACTGAGAACTTTAGGGAGAGCGTGCACTGCATCACGTTGCTAAGAACTACAGTGAGAGCGTGCACTGCATCACCTTACTGAGAACTGCTGGGGGAGCGTGCACTGCATCATGCTGCTAAGAACTACAGTGAGAGCGTGCATCACCTTACTAGGAACTGCCGGGGAAGCGTGCACTGAAGCAGGACAGACATGTACCTGAGTGATCTCGTTTATTACCACGTGGTTGCACTGGGCTTCGTACTCTGGTCGGGCCTGCTCCTCCTGCTGGAGCTCCACGGTGTCCCACTCATACTCCAGCTCTGCCTGGCGCCGCTTCCAAAACTCCAAGAACAGTGTAACTGACAAGAGAGAAGAGAACAGCATGGTTCACTGAGGCAGGTGTGGAATGCCATCCCGGGACTTGGGGTGAGAACAATCGATTTATAGATTTAAATAACATTTAAAAGCCAGAACATGTTTCTTTTTTTTTTTTTAATGAAAACGTTTTTAATTTACAAATACTGTGAAACATGAAGATGGGGGGTGGGGTAAGGGGAATGGTCAGAAGGCAAGCATGCATGTCAGACACGAAGCCCGCAACCCACGCTTTGCCAATGGAACACACCAATAGTTCGCTATTCAAGAGCAGTCCATGGTTCGGCCTTTCCCTACCCCCTCATTCTCCTCTTCTCCCCTCCCTCTGGGACTGGGAGAGAAAGGAACACTTACTTTAGTGCCCTCTAAATAGACTAAAATAATATTTTTATATGGAAAACTGATCTATTTCTCAATTTTGTATAAATATGAAAAAATAGGCATCATTATTTTTCATATTTTGTAACTCAGAAAAGCTACAAATGTTAAGTCTTAACTGAAGATGCAGCTTCCAGGTCAATTCCCTAGGCTTTCCGAGTTAGCCTACTGTCCAAACCCTTCTGAAAACTCTAAAATGATCACAGTTCCATTCACAAATGCTATCCACACGCTGAGAACAAAAAAAAGCAAAAGAGCCCCCTTTGTGCATGGGAATAACAGGCACAGCAGACAGAGGAGGAACAGACTGTTCTAGATACACAACCGGGTCATCAACAGACCACGGGTTCTCAGCCTCGTGGCCCTCACAAGGGTCACATAGCCCGCGTATCAGCTATCCCACAGATCAGATAGTCACATTATGATTCACAACAGTGGCAAAATTACAGTTGGGAAGTAGCAAAGAGAATATATTTATGGCTGGGGGTCACAAGATGGGGCTGCAGCACTGGGAAGGTTGAGGACCACAGCAGCAGATCTTTCAGGGAATAAACCTTCCAAGGGAAGGGGACCACGTCTCGGGATGGCTAAGGGGATCAGGTCATGGAGGAAGGCAGCAAGTTTAGCTTCCTCAGAACAGCTGCCCATGAAGAGCCAAGGAGGTCAAGGGCTCTAGGCGCTTTCCACTCTGGTTGTGACCGAAGGGTCATGATGAGGAAGATTGACAGCCAAGTGACAGACCTTGCAGGAGGGCATATTACAAAGGATATTACGAGCCTTGAAAGGAGCTAGGCATTTAATAAAGGTCAGGAGGAGCATGGGCATGGTCTAGCATGAACACAGGTGCAGAAAGACTGACACGCAGACACCAAAGAAGGTGCGAAGGATGTTGATGTGGCTGGAACGGATGCAGGTGTAATGGAGGGGCTAGAAGAAGGCAAGAATGCAGGCCGGGTTTCTGGTTCGAGCAGTGCAGCAGGAAACACGTCTCCATGTGGCACACTGAATGAGGATGGCCCTCACCCCCAGGCTCATGGCTTTCTCCCTAGCTGGTGGAACTGTTTGGGGAGGATTAGGAGGTGTGGCCTTGTTAGAGGAGGTGTGTCACGGGGCGTGCCATTCCTAGTAAGTTCTTTCTCTAAGCCTCACCATGACAGACTCTTAACCCTCTGAAACAGGAATCCCACTTAAACATATGCTGTGTTGTATCACAGCAACAGAACAGTAACTTGGACAGCCAGGGATGATGTGTGCCTGTGGGCAGGTGTCTAGTCTAGGGGACTGGAAGGGCCAGCCACGTCAGGAGTCTAAGTGTCGGGGCTGGGGGTGGAGGAGATCAAAGGAGGGGTCTACAGAGGTAGGTCTCACTGAGCTGCAAATAAGAGGTACTGGGGAACTTTAAAAAAATCCCAAACACAGGCAACAGCCCCGAGATTCGGGTTTACCGGGCTGGGAATGAGGTATGCTGCCTGCGCACAGGTGTTTGTTGCTATTTTTTCTTGCAGCCAAGGTTGAGAGCCGGGCCTGCAAAGCAGAGTGGAAAGCCAGAAGCTAGGAGGAGAGTCTGGGACGCTGGAAAAGGAGCCTGAACTCAACACTTTCCCAGGGTGAAGAAGGCCAATGAAGTGCTCAAGCACCCACTTCCCAGCCTTGCTTGTGTGATGACTTCACCAATGGTGAGCTGGAGCAGAAGTGGCCTGCGGTGGTGGAATTGGTTCTGCACAGGGAGGGCAGAAGGCTGGTTCTACTGAAAAGCCCCCAGGCCTTTCAGTGTCCTTGAACTTGCCTGGGGAAGCGAAGTAACTTCAGCAGGTGAAGGAGGCAGTATTCTGGAACAATCTATGACTGCTGGTCTTGTCACCCATAGGAGCTCTGCTAGCCTCAACTGGCAGACATTTCCTGAGACCCCTGCTGGGGAGCAGAAGCCACCCTGTGGCTGACTATGGATCTAATGCCCCTCAGAAAATACCCGCACAGCCTGTCACACAGAAGGCCTGCTTTCATTTACCCAACAATTTTGCCGGTAAATGGTTTGCTCCAGAAGCTGATTCCACTGTCTGGTAACTATGAGAGTCATTCTAGTAAAGCATACCCTCTCACACAAAGAGCACCCCGTTTCCTCTGTCAGCCCCTTTTCTCTTCAACACAGGTAGCATGCATGCAAGCCTGACCTGCAGTGGCTTCTAGGTTTAGCGTCTGTCACGGCCACAGTGTTACTGTCATGGAGGCAGGGATGTTCTGTTCGCTGATGAAGCACTAGCATACACTAGGCACTTAACAAATGCACTGAGAGAATAAATAAAAGGGTATGTCCCAGAAACTGAGTACCCCACAACCTCAGCTGGAGGAACCATTCTTAGGGTTCCCAGCGATCACCGCCTGCTCGTCTCTGTTTGACTTTAACTTCACTACTCTCTGCTACGCCAGTCGACCTGGGTCAAACGGTTCATCCCACTGAGTCTTGTTTGCTTACTTTCCAATTCATTAGTTTCTACCCTCGTTTAAATTATTTTTTTTTCTGCCTACTGATTTTGGGCTTCTCTTTTTCTTGTTTTTCGAAGGTCTGAAGGTACCTTAAATTCCTTACTTGCCACCTATCTTATATTTTAATGTAAGTACTTGTAATTATAAATGTCCTTACAACTCTTTGAATTGTACTGACCAGGTTTTCAGTGGGTTTGTGTTTTAATTTTCATTTGCATCTCTGAACTTTTTTTGAGTTGTTTCTTGATTTCTTTAATGACCCATTCATTCATTATTCAACTGTGTATTGTTTGATCTTCAAGAATTTTTCTGTTCTGTTTTAAGTGTATTTTCTTTTATTATTTTAAAAACTGTGCTTGCAGGTGCCTGGCCAGAGGCATTGGATCCTCTGGAGCTGGAGCTACAGGTAGTGGGAGTAGCCTAAAACCAGCACTGGGAGCCATAGGTCCTCTGTAAGAGCAGCGCCATCCATTAAACCATCTCTCCAGTCCCCAGCTTGTCTATAGTGATTTCAGTCTTCTCCTGTTTGTAGAGCCTTGCTCTGTGTGCTAGCATATGATCTATTTTGGAGAAAGCACCATGGCTGCTGAAAAGGTACTTGGATGTAGCTCTCTACTGAGGTCCATTTGATCATGCAACTCAGATACTTCTTTGCGGAACTGATATTTTCTAGCCCATTCCTACTTTTCTGAACCCTAAGCAAAGCATAATATTAAAATATAATTAAATCAATAGGCCAAAGATTTCTACCTCTTTCTTAAAACCTTGTTGCAAATTTTAATGTACATTTTTGTTGTTGATTTTATTTATTTATTTATTTATTTATTTATTTATTTATTTATTTATTTATTTATTTATTTATTTATAGACAGGGACTCTTTATGTGGCCCTGGCTGTCCTAAAACTCACTACGTATATGAGGTTGGCCTGGGCACCACAGGGATCTGCCTGCCTCTGCCTGCCATGTGCTGGGATTAAAGTTGTGTGTCACCATATCTGGCTCACAATTCATGTATCACTCATTGGAGGTCGAGAAAAGTCAAAACTCTGTAGAGCTCTTATGTGATGAGGCCGTGGGCAGCTTAATCTACCCGAGAATGACTTTCTCCACTTTTAAGACCATGACATACACACAGAATCTATGAAGCACTCCATCAATAGAGGAGGATTCATGAAGATAATTTTCTCTCAAAGAGCAACAGGACCCGTTCTAACGGACACCCAAGGGGAGACCTAAGTAGCGGTTCCCTTCCCACTACTCCCGACCTTAAGGGTGGACAGATGTTTACTTCCTGGGCCGTTCCACCTTGGAAGCAACTGAATTTGAAGGGAGTTAAGTGACCAGGTGGCAAATACAGAGTTGCTAGCAGATTTTCTACCTTGAAGGCAAACCCCAGGGGTTGCAAGAACGGATCAGGATTCTTCATATTATTCACAACCAAGAACGCTACGGGGGCACAATTGCCCAGTGTTTTTGGGTACACCTAGGAACTTGTGTGGGCTCTTAAGCTGTGTGTCCTAGAATGGGAGGTATTGCCCTTCAATATTTTCTGTTCTGTGTCCTTGTAATATCATAAGCTGAACTCCATTGGCTAGCACTGTAGTTCAATACCCAGGCAAACCACACACCAGGAGGCTCTAGCCCCATGGTTCTCAACCTGAACATCACGACCCCTTTGCAAGAGAGGGAGGCCAAGAGACCTGCTTTTAGTGGTCGTGTATCAGATATCCTGCATATTATATATTTATGCAACTCTTCATAACAGTAGCAAAATTACAGTTATGAAGTGGCAACAAAATAAATTTATGGTTGGGGTCACAAAAGAACTATATTAAAGGGTCACAGCATTAGGATGAAGACAACCAAACAACAACAACAACAAAAATGGTTGAGAGCAGTACAGTATTACATTCTGTAAAAGGGCAAGATATAAACCCTGAGAGGTGGAGGTGTTTGGATGCTGTATGAGTCTAAGATGTCTTAATGGGCCTCTAACTCTTCAGACGTCATTGTTTACAATATTCAATAAGGTAAATTAGCTTGCTCAGCCCATCCCATCTCTCTCACCCAGACTCTCTTGCAGCTAGGGTTCTAGAAATGACTTTCTAAGTGCTCAGTAGCCATGTCTGTGTGTCACTGAAATGGAGACAGAAGAGGGAACAGTAGGGACAGCTCGGGACTACCTGGGACCACCATGTGCACCCAGTTCCTTGATCCCCACGTGCAGGTCACTGGACCTTCTGATCCCCCAGATTGTCGGGAGCCAGGGAACTGGCAGTTTCCCAGAAATCACTGGGCCTTGTTTAAAACTTGCCCTTACAAGTGATCACTGAAAAATAGCATCATTTAACCACATGTGTAAGCCAAGAGAGTCAGGTAAGGAGGAATGATGGGGATCTTTACTGTAACCACAGCTGTGCTTAGGACTCCACAAGGCAGCACAGTCTCCCAGGCTGGTGCAGCCTAAGTGGGGATATTGCTAGGTAAGTGTATGATTAGTACCATACCCATTATGAATGTTTTCTGCACTCAACGTTTTCCATTTCTAGAGAACAGAGAGAGAGAGACAGGCAGTGCCAGACACCTTGTGGGAAAGGAGATGATGTTACATGGAATGGCCGTGGTAAGGAGTGACTTCAGAGCTCCCCCCCACCGCCTTGACTCTGCTGTTTCAGACTTTCCGTAATGAGGTTCACAGCAGTGGTCCTCATGAGGCAGAAGCAACAAGGAAACCAGCATAAAGCACTTAGCGAGCTCATCAAATACATATGCTTAGAGATGTGCACATACGATGCTACAAGCCATGCAGAGACATCGGCAGCCTGATGTATGACAGGTCCATAGCCAGGCGCAGCTAATGGTCACAGAAGGGAATATACATATAGCCTTATTTAAAATGTCTTCTGTTTAGAATTGTAGAGATCAGAAGCTGTGGCTAAGGCAACAGAAAGAGGGGAGGACAACACAGAGGCTTTTACTACTTGAATCCAACCCAAAGTCTCACTCATGCGAGAGACTGGCCCATCCTCCATTCCTGTGTCAAGTATTTCCCACAGTGAGGTTTCCAGTAAAACATACAAGCGTCTCAATGACAGTGCCTCTTATTGGTAAGTGTGGCTACCTCAGATTTCACTGTCCCCTAACAGTGTCTGTGGGTACTTCTTAAGGGTACAAAATACCATTTGGTGGCCTTACACAGGTACAGCCACCACCCACCCTGCAAGGACCCTCAATGCCCACTTCTGCCTGCACTGATGTCTCGCCTTTCAGGCTGAGAGGCATGGTTTAGTTTCTTCCTTGCTCTTTCCTATAACATGATGCTGCTGATCCCAGCCTACACCTGGAAATGAAACTCATGCACCTTTGAGAATGGGAACTTTTCCTCTACATAAGAATATTTACACTAATGAAACACTCAAAAGTCTGCATTGAAATAAAATGCCTTCCTCATTATGCTATCGACGCTACACAGATTAAAAAGCATGAGCAGCCCCCAGTGCCTGTGTAGAACTTACATGTTAAGAATGCCTCTTTCCTATGAAGCAAGCTCATAGTACTCCCATGCTGCTCTGCGCCTTCCCCTTCACCCCCAGGCTGGATCCCAGCTGTGGGAGTTGTAGCATGGGGATAAGCATCCCTGACCTACAAACCATGCTGAGTGCTGACTTACAATAATGCTGTGATTTCGGAATATTTTAGATTTTGTATTTTCTGTTTATGGATGTTCCTATGATAGTCCTATCAAGGGGAGGAGGAAGAGGAAGAAGAGGAGAAGAGGAGGAAACTAGTCTGAGTTCTGAAACACTCTGGTCCTGAGCACTTGGGATAATGGGTCCTGAAACTGTAATGGCTTCCAATGACTCGTGCCCTTTGCCCTTAGGTAGTCTCCTTCATCTCATCCCTCACTGCTTAGGCTTGGCTGCCTGACTTGTTGCAGCTGATGGGACATTGGCAAACAATGCAATAACAGGCCTGATGCCACTGTTGCATATGTGGTTACATCTTGCCTAGCAAGTTGGTACTCAGGGGGCGATAGTGGCATGACTTTTAAAAGGCAATCAATTGTTTTCTGATGGGGTTTGGTGTCTGTCTCACAGGAAAGATTTCAGGCCTGGTACTACAAACCTGTCCAAAAGCCCATGGCTGAAGAGGTCATAGGCCCTAGGGTGGGACCTACTATTGCCGCTTTGTTAAATGCTTATGTTGTCAAGCTGTCCTGGAAATTTTATTTAAACCCATAGATCTGAGCTGCTCTCAGCCTCAGAAGAGAAGCTTTTCCTCATGCTAGGCATCAGTTAACAAACACTTATAATTGGGCAAAGAGCTGAGAACAAGTAACCACGTGTGCTTAGCCCTAAATGGGACATCTGCTGAACTCCACAAACTCAGGCAGCCGTGGTTACCTTTAGGATACCCGCACAAAAGAAGCCAGCCCAAATTACAAGACTGGGGGTGAGCTCACAAGATCCCACCCCTAACTAAGGATCTGCTGGAGTTCAGTCGCTGTTTGGGAAGGAAGACTCATTCTTTGGAGGGGTGGCGAGGGGTAGGTGTCCCTGCTCCAGTGGATGGTGGCACACCCACATAGCACTCACTGGACTTAGCAGGCTATTCTAGAAAAGAAAAGGAGTCCATGAAGTTGAGAGAGGATCTGGGGGGAACTGGAGAGGGGAGGTGGGGGTTATATGTGATCATATTTCAGTGTGCATAGATGAATGAAATTCTCAAAGAATAAATATCAATAACTTTTAAAGTTGCTGAAACACTGTGTTTCTTTGCTTCCTTTTGTAGCTCTGAAGCCCCATAAAGAATCCTAGGTGAGACCATTTTGAGGGTGAGAAACCACATGAAACCCTCCAGACCAAGCCAGGCTTCTTGCTGTCAGATCACCTCTTTCCAATGGAGCCAGTAGCTTACCACAGAGACCAGCTGAGCCAGGCTATGTGTGACTCGGAATTGAGAGAAATAATGAAATGAGAAACCAGGGGTGTTGGGGAAGCCACAGCCTTTGAGGTAGATTTTCATACAGCAAACTCTAATGACATCAACAAATGAAGCTCAGCCAAGACATGGTCCTGAAAGTGGGTGACTTCAAGAGCTTATGTCAGATTGCACCAACACCGTCAAACCGAGAGAAAAGCGAAAGTAACTTACCCCACACTCCCATAAACACGGCAAAGACCAGGGTTCCAAAACTGTCAAAGATGCACAATTTCTGGAAAATACAGCAATGACACGCAAATAAGTGAATCGTTCGCTTATCAGAAGTCAGCAAATACATAACGCTCTGCGTATTCTGCAGCTTGAGCGCTCGCGAGGGCCGGTGCTGGTTTAGCAATCGCTACACGTACAGTGTACCCACAGATGGAATTTCTCCCACTTTATAAAAGCAAACAGCTTTCACCGTCTGAACCCGAGTGCATTTTCTAGGGGAAACCTCCTCACACCGCGATAAAGCAATAGGACGTATCTGCTAAGATTGCAGGCCGTTAGAGCTGCTTTTATGAGCTGTCAAGAGGAAGGAAGGACGCAGCCAGCGGCTGTAAGAATCCAGTGCCCTCTAAGCAACTTTCTGATTTGCCTCTTATCGTTGTTTCAATCCCCTCAGAGGATAAGTTCTAGAAATACTTCTGTGCTTATTTAAACACACACACACACACACACACACACACACACACACACACACACACACACACACACAAAGCTGTTTATGTGGTATTGGCTTTTCTTCAGGCGCACTCTGCCTCCTCAGCCCAAGGGCGGCTCTGCTCTGGAACAGCGGGACAAGGGCTGGACAGGTGGCTCCATCAGGTCACCTGTGCAGTTATTATAAAGGATTACTTACTCTCTCTACTGCCAAACTTGATCTCTTTGCTGATAGATACACAGCCTTTATGCCTTCCTGGAAACTTTCACTGGGTACCAACTTTTATTAGTGAGCGTCTAAAAAGTCCTAAAGATAGACCCCACGAAGCTAACAGAAAAGTGGGAAACGTGAAGAGTAAAGGGGGTGGGGGGTGGACGAAGGCTCTGAGGGACAAGGAAACTAACTTCACATATATTCAGTGACAGCATATTCAAAGTTGTTTCTGAGTAGGAAGTGTACTTTGCTTTGGATAGTTTTTTTTGGGGGGGGGTTGCTTTTTATACCCAAAGTGATGTCATTTTCATGTATGCAAAACCATTGGTTATTTTCATAAGACATATTATCTAGTTAGGTACGTTCTCATTCACCTGGTTTCCGAAGCAGATATAAGTTCCCTCAACCAATCCATGTCGACTTTGATCAAACAGCATGACTCTCTAAATGGCCTCCTGGAACAATTGCTCTTTTAAAAAAAAACCCTTCAGCTCAAGGAAGATGGGCTTTGTCGCAGCCAGATGTCCCGCAGCCTAGAGCTGAAGATGGGGTCCCACAAACGATGCTTTCATATCTTTCATCTTTGCTTCCGGGACACCCACCTGCTCTGAGATGTCTTTCACCATGATGTTCTACCCCTTATCACAAATACCTGCACACAAAGAGCAGACCCCAAAAAGATTCCAAATATGGAATCTCCTTCTTAAGATCCCATCCAGTGTCACTCCAGGTTTGAAATTGGTACACGCCATGCCAACTGCCTAGCGCCCAAGGAGGGATATGCCTGGTATCTCAGCACAGGGGTAGACACAGATGAAGCTGCCATGCTAGTCACATACACATGGTGAGAACCATGGGCACAGGGCACGAAGTAGACATTTGACCTTCTGCTTTGTCCCACAAGAGCTATGGGAGTAGGACTAGGGAGACAGTAAGGGACATGCATAGCAACCTGACTTAGCGCAACTGGCAGCTGGCACAGGGGACCAGCCCCACGTCAGCTGTCGGTTAGTGAACATCTCCTCAGAAGAGAGGTATACATTAGTAAGTGAATCTATGTGGTAAAGACAGAAGAAGGAAGATACTCCTCCCCACTCTTCCCATCCTTTCTCTCAGAAGCTGGTCTTCGTCTCCTTCTCTTTGTCCATGACTCCCACAAGATTCAAGAAGTCTTCTAGGAAAAACAACAGAGCCGAAGATCCCCAGTACCCCGAACAATGAAAGACACTTCAAAGTTCTAAGCTAAGGTGGGGTAGATGGAGTCTAAGGAATGAGAGCATGGGTGAGGAGAGGGAGGAGGGACGGGCATCTTAAGTAGGGACCTTCCACTGTGGCTTCCTGGGTGTATCTCCACTGCACCTGTCTCAGGGCCAGAGCCTCTGGAAATGAATAACAAGTGTCTTAATTTATCAGCCCCAAACCAGTGACCAGCAGCTCACCTGAGTCTTGGTGTAAGCCACAACACACAGGCTACTAGTTCATAGTCTAAGCACTGACTTGGCTCAAGGGGGCAGGCAGTTAAATCTTTTTAAATCTATTAATTAAGTGTAGAAATCGATAAGGCTGACAACGCACCCCAAGCATCGTAACTAGTAGCGGGGCAAGTTTTTCAGACACAAATCTGGATTTCAGGGCTGTGTGCCTGGTGCCACCAGCCAGTGAGGAATGTGGCATGGCCATGTGAGCAGCATAGACCTGCTGCAGCCTCTGACCCTGACAGTCTCTAGGTGTGTGAGCGGAACACACCCCTTTGTCTCTCAGGGCCTCAGTGTTTCAGCTTGTAAAATGAGACAACGACGCTCCCAACATCACAGGTGCTGGGTGCCAATGTTATCAGCACTGCATGATTCAGGTCTAGAAAGATGGCTCAGCCGGTTTGCTGCACAAACCTGGTAACTTGGAACCCCAAAACGGAAAGGGAAAACCAGTTTCACACAACTGTCCTCTCGCTTTAAGGCTTGCTTGTGTGCATTCACACACTCACAAACACACGTGCACGTGCGCACACACAGTCGACAACAATACTAGAGTATAAAAGTCAGCACTCTAGCACTACTCCTGAAAAGGGAGGCTTCTATGGACTAGGTCAGAATGTCCCAGGCCCAAGCGATGATCCCGAGCCTCCTGTGGCAGGCCAAGAGGACAGAGAAGAGTCCCATCAGAGACCATTGCAGTCACGAGAGGCCAGGCTGGTTTCCTCCTTGCAGAGGAAAAGCTCCTATGATGTAGGCAGAATCAGTTTCTCATTTTCCAGGCTGGAAGCTGAGGACCTAAGCGATCAAGCTGTCTGTTAAGCCCACTGCTGCTCAGCATACCCCTCCTATCTCAGTGTTCTTAAGACCCAGGCAGCCTGCCCCCACTTGCTAGTATTCGGGGAGTCATGTGTCTGGCAAGTATCTTACCAATCACTGAGTTACAAACCCTTCCTTCTGCATGAACAGCAATAGTCTTAACTGACCAGCAGTGCCTTTAAAAACCCATGCTTTGAAAGGGGAAGAAATACAAACTGCATAACAAACGTCAGGCTTCAGAAGCACACATTTTAGGTTTCCGCTCACTTGACTTAAGGCAAACACTTGCAACAGTAAACCCATGGCTGAGGTTACAGCTCAGAGGTAGGGCAGCCCCTAACCCTGAGAAAATGAAAACTTTACGACTCAAAATAAGCTGAGCTTGAGATATTTGTTAGATGGGTACCTGAGATACTTCACTAGGGTCAAACCCAGCACGTCCTTCCTTTCCTGGGACTAAGCTGCCACTCGGTTTATGATCTGGAAATGTAGCAGAAGCAAGTCCACTGTACACTCCCTTCCAGGGTGGGGGGAACTCGTTTCTATTTCCCCAGAGGAGGAGTAATTTATATGTTATGATTAAGCGATTATTCTGTGTAAACATCTGGAAGAGCAAACATTACCTTGGAAGACTCACAGGTGACATTCAGCCTCCAGAACGGACACAGCTTGTCGCACTGGGGACACATCAGGATCTGGCCACCGATATCAGGATCACAGACCTCTTTGCTAACAAAAGAGAAAATAAAGCAACTCAGAATCCTTAGCAGAAGGCTTTCGTTTTCTAGACACATAAGAAATCCAAGTCTACCCACGACAAGCCACAAAACTGAAGCCTATGAAACAGGATCACAGGTGACAGTCATAACTCTGATGAAGGCTTGTCATGTAGAAGCTATAAAAAGCATATGGGATAGTAAATGGTCTACTTCTTTAAAAATATTTTTCTTGCATATTTAAAAACTTTTTTAACCTTTATTTTTATTTATCTGGGTGAGTGTTTGGCCAGCACGTATGTCTATGCACCATGTGCACAGAAGTCAAAGTGGACATTGGGATTCTCTGGGACTGGATTTACAGATGGTTGTGAGCCAGCAAGTGGGTGCTGGGAATTGAACACTGACTGGAAGAGCAGTCAGTGTTCTTAACCACTTAGGCATTTCTCCAGCTTCTAATATTTTAATATAATATTTTTAATTAATCTTTTGAGAATATCATACAATGCCCAAATCTACCCTTAACTCAGGGTATACAAAGGGTCCTCCTCTATAGCTGCTTTGGTTGAAGGTCACAGAGAGCCAGAGAAGCCAGGCTGTGAGTACAGGGAGGAGGGAAACCTACTGTCCCCACATCCACCCAGGAACCCGCCATCTTCCACAAACCCCTCCAGGAGCTGGCTTTATTTGGTATAGAAATTACACTTCTACTTCTCTTTTCATGAGCCTCAGACAGAAGCATCTTAACTCCTTCCCCTGTTCCCCACAGATCCTAGTATTTGTCAAAGCATTATGTGTGGCCTTGAATCCAGAGATAATAAGAGCATATTTAGTAAAGTTTGTGGATACAAAATCAATATATAAAGTATACACAGGGAAACAAAAGAGATTTTCTCCTTATCTACCTGTAACAATTGGGAAATAATTTTCAAAACCTGTTTTTCAGTAGCTTAAAAAATACAGTGTCTAAAAATGAATCTAATTAAAGATGTATTAAGATTTATAGGGAAAAAACAAAAAAATTTTGTCAAATATAGCTAAGACCTGCACTATGATTTTCAGAATTGCTTGGACAGATCAGAATTTGTGTTAGATAGCTTCCATTTAATCTACTCATCTCATAGAAGACCCAAAGTTCAGAATAGATGAGTTACAAATTGGGTACCTGCTGGCACAAGCTAAAACAATCAACTACCAGCACAAAAGGAAACATGCAAAGATTTCTACCTATATCCAAAGATCTGGTCCCAAAATTAGGGAGACTAGAATGGACAGTTCAATTTGTGACATTACAAAGAACAAGAACTTAAGTAAACCACAATCGTATCACCAAAATAAATTCCACTTAAGAAATGAGAATGACAACTACAGAATTGGAAAAAGAGATAAATGGGACCAGAGATGGGCTCCACAGTGAAAGAGTACATTCTCCTGTTGCAGAGAACCTGAATTGGGTCCCCAGCACCTACATAGGGCGGCTCACAACTGCCTGTAACTCTAGTTCTGGGGGACCTGATGCCCTCTCTGGCTTTTGGGGGCATCTGTGCACTCATGTGTGTGCATGCACACACGCATAGACATACACACATAGGCACACACACACATAGGCACACACAGAACTGAAAATGAAAGATACTTTTTAAAGAAGAAAATAACAATAAAAGAATATTGAAACAATCTTAGGTTAAGGAGAAATGCTGTCAACATGGAAGAAGACACAAAGGAAGTTACTAATACATTTAAGATTTACTGAGAAGACACAAGAGGTTGTAGATTGCTCCTCCTGGTGATACCATTTTATACAGAATGGGGCCAGCATTATCGCTGGTCAGGTGACCATGCAAACAACCCAGAGAAATGAGGGGGTTTGGGAAGCAAGTCTGAGAGAGCTGAGTAAGCGCTCAACAAACCTACTCATTCACAGAGTCAATGAGAGCAATGACAAGAATGTTCAATCTCACCCTTTCCTGAACTCTGAAAGTTAACTGAATGCTTACAATCGCCTAATGACCCTCCCATCGTGTGTGTGTGTGTGTTGTGTGAGAAGGGGCTGGTCAATGCGTGAAGAACACAGCTTTGTAGCATGTTCTTTAGGCTGGTTGCCATGCGTGTCTCCCCAGGTTCGTGGCAGCCTTAAAACCCAGCAGCCGTCCATCCACTATGAACGAGAGCAGCCTCCCAGCAGCCGAGTGGGGCAAACAGCGTCTGTAGCTGCTCCAGGGACCCCTCGCCAGGCGTGTCAGTGTTTGACCTGCCCAGCATCTCCCTGGAACAGCTTCATGGTGAGCTTTGTCATTTTTTCACCTCATACCCAGAGCTCAGACTGGGAGAAAGCCCAATCCTCCATGTGTGCTTTAAGAATCTCCACGAATTACTAAAATAGCACCTGCTTGTGTCGGTAGTAACCGCAGATGTAAACTCAAAAACTTTAAAGGAAGAACTAGGCATGCTCTATCCACAGACACCTTCAACATATCTGTGAGATGTAGAAGGGCCGCATGCATGTGGGCTACAGTACACAAGGCAGAAAAGATCTGAGAACCTGGAGGCTAACCCTGGGGGTTCTGCATAACCCGGAAGGAAGCCTCAAGAGAGCTGGATACTGTCCACTGGAACACGGGCAAAGGGCAGAGCCCAGCACCAAGGAAATCACTGCAATCCAACTCCTGTCTAAAGATCTCCTGAACACAGACTTTAGTGCCCATAAAAGGCAAGTAATACAGACCCTGGGCTCAGTCCAGGAAAGGAGCAAGAGCAGCAGAGGCGGTGGAACCAGCAGAAGCAGCAACAAACCCTGAGGGGAAATCTCATTCCCAAGGTTCTTACAGTGAAATATTTAAAATGTCAAATTCCCAACATTGCAAGTAGCAGGCACATCAGAAACCTGAGAAGTTCAGAGAAGTACTTCAGAAGTTCAGAAGTAACAGAGCAAGGGTCAACCAGGGATGCCAGCACATTCTATTTATTAAAGTCTTCAGATAAGCAAGTATGCGTGGAGAACTCAAGGAAATCACCCGTAAGGAGTTAAAGAAACAATGTGAGCGTGTCTCACCAAATGGGAAAGTAGCAGGTTAAAGGGAACTAACTAGACTCTTAAGCAAAGCACAGTAACATCAATGAAAAAACTTCACGAAAGGCGCTCCTCTGCAGATAAGACACTTAGTGTTGTGTCTGTTAACATTACAGTCTGAGAAATGGAAAGGAATAGGAGACACCCATGAATCCAGCTTCAGATACCAGTGGGACTCCATCAAACACACCAGCACATGCATCCTGCAAGCTGCAGAAGGGAAAAAAAAAAACGATAGAGGGAATAATAGAAGGATGGCCAAAACCTTCCAAATTTTCATGAAAGCTTTACATCTGAGAAACTCGGCAGGCTCTAAGAAGGATACACTCAAAGACCATACTCAGAGGCTAAGACAGAGCCCAAGGGAAGAATCCCAACAGCAGAGAGAGACTCGTAACTGGTGACACACAACGCTCCTCAGAGAAAAAAGCTGGCTCCCTATTGGAAACCTCGAGTCCGGAGGCAGTGGGATAATGTTTCCCCCCCCACACACACCCCAAACTGGAAGTTCAGGTGGGAGGGCCTTGCTCTGGGTGAACCCTTTCCTTTGTTCTAGTGCAGAGCAGACCTCTCCTTAATGCAGCTAATCTCCCTTACAACTATAGCCTCTCTTCTAGCACATTCTTTGGCGATAACATTAGGCTTCCTAGGACCCCTTTTCTTTCAAAACTACGTTTGGTATTTCTGCCTCATGTGTTCTTTTTCATGATAAATATGTATGAGTCACTAATAACAACCATGGGGCAGATTCAATATCATGAGGCCTTATTGCCTCTGCCCCCACCCCAAATTACTCCATTCATTTTTAATTTAGTTCTAGGGACATGGGTAGAAAGAAGCAAGATTCTTTGCCAAACCATCACAGGAATGGTGTCTAGCCCCTGACTAATAGTGTTCCCTTCTGAAGCCTCTTAAGCTGGGCCTCCAAGTCCACACTCTTCTCAGAACTACAGTTCTCCAGGGTCCTACTAGTATGGCCCTTTAGGCTCTGTTGACAGCATTTAATTGAAGTAAAGTCAAGTAGTTTTGGATACCGGTAGTATGTCTCTAAGACTCCCTTTTTTATTTCCCATAATCTGTGTGAAGTGTCAGGTACTATGTGACTATCACGGTTACTTACGAAAGGTTTATAAAAACCTGAGACAGGGGTGATGGCTTCATGGGTAACAGTATTTGCTCTGTGGGCCTCTCATCACCAGCACCCATGTAATAATCCACACAGGGCTGCACACACCTGCACTGGGGAGTAGAGACAGCATGACCCCAGGAGCTCAATGGTGAGCCAACCTAGGAGGAAAGGTGAGCTTCTGCCTCAGTGAGAGATGCTGCCTCAGGTGATGAGACTGTCTGCAAGGAGAGCAAGCGCAAGTTCTGCTCTGGCTTCTATGTGCTCTCGCACTCCTGGGCATGGACCACAGCCAACATCCGATACACACACACACACACACACACACACACACACACACACACACACACACAAATGGACCTTGCAAAGGGAAACCCGCTCAGTCGAAAGTTCTATTCTGAGATGCCATGCAGCAGTGGAACAATATTAGCCCAGCCAAGAAGACAAAGGCAAACAGGGAGAAGATAGCAACATTCAGTCCTTGGCTGCAAATTCCTTCTCATGAAGGGAGAGAGATAGAGGACTTCAAACAGACATCCCGGACACACAGGCCCTGCAGCCTGTCAGGCTAAGTCATCAGGGTCACAAGCAAACACCCCACCTCAGAGCCAAGATGACATGCTCAGGGCTTGAAAGAATTTACCACCTCAGTACTGAAGCCCAGAAACCACAACCTGCCTGTTCCACCTGGACTGAGGCCAGTTCACCAAGAGACAGTGTCTGGCACAGTGAACATCAAAAGCAGACACATGATAGCAGCACCGTCCCAAGTGCCACAGCACCCGGGGACCCCCTTTTAGATGAAGCTGGCATTTAAATGACAGTATCAACCACAAACAGATTCCTAGGTGCTGAGTTATCCCCACCTCCCAACATGGTAAGAAATAATTTTGTAAAATCAAAAAACACAAAACCGCAACTGAGGTACTCGAGTTTCTGATCATGCAACTTTTCATATAATTTAAGAAAAAGTCATTTCTCAACACAGAAAACCACCAGCCTTCTCACTGGAACCATAAGAATTCAGAGCTTTTCTTGGCCCAGATCCGCAAGGCTGTGAAGCATTCCTCAGAAGTTCAAGGGCAACCCGATCTCTTTCTTTTTCGAAGAAAGAACTATCTGAAGATGTCAGCGTGTTTTGTTTTGTTCTGAAATCTGAGATATTGTGCTCCTGTCAGAGGGAGGCTGTGTTGGCTTATCTGAGAGAAATGTTTCCTTTCATTCGCTCCAATTCTCGGAACAAAGGGGAGAGATCACGCAATGGCGTCTCCTTTACCAGACAATCTATAGCCCTGGAAACACTGTCATGACCAATCAGTGTGAAAGAGAGAGTACCTCCAACTGCAGTTATCCTGGCTGAAGTATCCATAGAGGAAGCAGGCCACGCCTACCACAGCTGCAAGCAGAAGCATCTGCGTGTAGTAGCCCAGCCAAGCAAAGTAGATTCCAATCTTCTCTCCGTAATACTTCCTGGAGAGAGAGAGAGAGAAGGTGTTTTTAAGAGGATCATCGCTGTGTAGCTTCATCCTAGCATGGCTGTTTGGGTTTTAAGTAAAGGAAGCTTTTTACATAAACACTCCCGTTCAGTTCACCCCTCCCGCATGCTCACCTTCACAGCGGCGCCTCATTTTAACTATGGGACAGAAAGGATGTTACATGTGCAGAGGCAGAGGGAGTTTCAAAGTGACCAATGAAGGGAAAAGCGCAGCAGAGGGGCCAGAGGGGGTGTCCCTTGTTCTTGATGAAGACAAGCACTGTGTTAGTCTCTGAAAGACCCTCTAATATGTGGGAGTCTGCAGCCTATTCAGCTACCCACTATTATGTTCTCAAAGAAAGAACAAGAAGTGAAGTATAAAACCCAAACCTTACTGCTGATACAGTGGTCTTTCCATGTACGGGGTCCATTTCTAAGAAAACAGTTGGTACCCCTGACCCCAGCTGGTGCTACCCCACATACCAACCGTGACTTCTCTACACACATACCTATATACCTATGGTGCACTAAAGGAAAACTAGTAGGAAAATATAAGTCGCTCTTTTTCACAAAACACTACTTTCTTTGTGACCACGGGTAAGAGAATGAACAAGAAGCAGGCACAAGCTATTCCTGCCAGTGCAGCAAGCGAGGCCCAGGCAGTTGCTGTGCTGCGGGCTTTCTACTGTCTCCATCTTGGTCTGTGGAAACAAGAGAGACTTACGAGGAATTGTAGGTTCACCATGGAGCTGAGCAAGTCTCCTTGGGCCTCACCTAGCGGGAACTCAGTTGTGAGCACAGCCTAGATTCCTGGGAGGCTGGAGGTCCGTCCAGCGCCACAGGCTTCAAAGAAAGGCTAGGAGCCAATGGAGTGAGTTAGGACATGAGAGGAGCAGAGGGTGACATGTTCACTTAACTAGGGCTCTGTGTCTGGACAGCCGGAAAATAGCAGGCTTGGGGTAGTGCCTGGAGATAGCACGTTGGCAAGGGTTGGGCCATTTCAGCCCACTTTCTCTTTACTATATTCTTGCTCTGCTTTCAAAGAGGCTTCCATGATGGCAAAAGGCTTGTGGGCTGGAAGCCTGCTCCCCAGTGTGGAGGGATAGGTGGTGGGCCTTTAACAGGCAGACCTAGGGAGAGGTCATGCAGGAAGCATAATGACCTCAGAAGGTATTATGCAGGTTCTCATGATACCATTAGCTCTCCAAGAGGACTACAAGGTCCTGTCACACCATGTGCTTAGCCCCCTTTGTCCCCAGCGTCCCTGCCACGAGGTCACCTACCCTAAGAAGACACAACCAGCACGCCCCTCACCAGAAAGAGTACGACGCTGTTTGGACTTGGAGTCCCCCAGACTGTGTGTGAAGTAAACCTCTATTCTTTATAAAGTAGACTGGCCCAGGTGTGTTGTCAAAATAATGCAAATTAGGGCAACACAAGTCTTATAAACCATGTATTTTGGATATGACATATTTAAAACCGGGATCCTTAGAAGCTGAATGGTCAAACTTTCGAATGGGAGAAATATTCTGCCAAATTTAGGTAAATGTTCAAGCAGTCTTCACATGGATATTCAGTGACAGAGAACTGAACTCTTCCTACAGCATTCCTGGTACAATGGAGTCAAAATCAGAAAGGCTCTCCAGACCTGAGACCTGTAGAGACCTGTCTCCTACGGGGAATGTGAAACTGGGAATAAAGAGGCTAATTTTGGATGTGATAGTCTCTGGTCATTGTCCACCAAAAGGGTTTTCTTAAAGTATCAGTCTAAAAAGTTAGCCTTGACTATTTTGTTTCTGTGTCAGGGTCTCACTGAGTAGCCCAGGCTAGCCTGGAGTTCCCATCCTCCTGCCTCAGTCTCCCAAGAGTTGAGACTGCAATGAGAATGACCAAGTCTGGCAGCTGGCAATTAAAGGGGCAGACAGTCCCCAGCCATCCGACCCTGCTGCACCCTCCAACTGCTGCCCAGATGCACATCTCAAATGCATTTCACTCCACACACTGCTGCTCCAGCCTGGAGCACCAGCCCCTGCCTCGTGCACACATCGACACCTCTGTTTCCATCCCATTGGCATCGTTTCTGGCCAATGACCCTTCAGAGACGAGTTGAGGAGCCTGCTCGGTCCGTTTTCCTCTGTGCACTCGGTTCTCTCAGGGGTTAAGAGCCATCCTGATGAACAGCTCTCTTTAGACAGCCCCCAACCTGGACTTCTGGGGCCGACTGAACCCTCCATTACACTCTTTCCTATCCCATTTTTATTTTCCCAAAGCGTCATTCTATCCTCCAGTGATCCTTGCTGCCATCCACTCAAACTTTATCTTCTTTTCCCACTCTGAGGTCAATGAGGGGACGTTGGAGGAGCTTTTCTTTCCTGGGGCAAGGTGGCTTCCCACAGATTGTTCTTTCTAGTTTGCTTGGCTCAGTTTTATAAAAAGAAAATCGACCCCTTTTGATAATCCCAGGGAACTGGAAACAAAGGTCAAGAGCCTGGGTGCGTGAGCAGTTCCTGGTGAGAAGAAGGGAGCACCTGGGATGGGGCTGGGGTATTAGCAATGCACTTGATTGACTTAGAATAAGAACCCATCAAATCACGGTACTGTGGCCAGACACATCTGGTTTCCTGCAGAAGGAGGTGAATGAAATGGAAACTTCCCAAAGATGGCAACATAGACAGCCTGCCACCCTTGGGTCCTACACCCAGGGATTCAGCCGACTGCTAACTAAAAACATCAGGGGAGTCTACAGCTGCACCATGCTGGACGCACCCAATCTTGCCTGAAGGCTTTGGGGGCAGATTTCATCTACATGGATATTTTCAGATTCTTCTCCTGATGTCACTCCCCAGACAGTACCTCAGAGCACCCACTTATATGGCATACACCACTTTAGGGACTGTGAGTGATCGAAAGATGGCTTAAGGTAGATGGGAGGAGGGGCACGGGGCATGTAAAGGTGATGGCCTCTGATGTAAGAAACCTGGACAGGTCTCCTTAGTCTCAGAGGCTCCGGAAACCGGTTCCTCATGAATGCCCAAATGTGTTTACATGTATACACCCACATACTGTTAGCTCCTGGGTAATCAGAGTTGACAGAAGTACCCCTGTGTGACAATAATCTAGACAATATCCAATGAGGGAGGACTAAGGAGGACCAAATGAGATAATTAAATGATTCTTTATAAAGTAATTAACCTAACAAACCATTTTTAATGGCTGCTACCATCACAAAAACAGAGGCGACAGGGCACCATGCTAACAGAAGTACACAATACTGCATGTTAAGTATCCCTACACAAAGCAGGCCATGCCCCTAGACAATGATGGTGTTACTGCAGCAAACACGCAGGACAGAGGCGAGCTTCAACAACAAACATCACAGCGCCCAAACCACCAGCTTCTGAATTATGACCCTGATGTTCTGAGAGACAAGCCCCAAAGCAGTCAGAGTTTCCTCTGAGATCCTGAAATGACATCTGACAGCAGAACAACACTGAAAATGTTCAACCTGACCTCGCAATGAGCCAATGACTCTCGTACTTACTCCTATGCAACAAAGAATCCTACATCTCTGAGGGGTAACCTCTAACCCCTGAGAGAGAAGTTCCATTCACGGTAGCATCCCAATGAGAGTGTCTTCTTGTGAAATGACTCAAGACTGAGCCCATCACATCAGAAAGGCCAATCATATGATTGCCAAGTGAGTTGGCTGGACCTGTAGTGGAATAATCCTTCTGTACACTGTGAAAATAGGTTGCTCTCATTGCTAATAAAAAACTGATTGGCCAATGGTGAGGCAGGATTTTTGGGGCAGAGAGAATGCTGGGAAGAAGAAGAGCATAGTTAGAGGAGATGCCAGCTAGACACAGAGGGAGCAGAACGTGCACAAGATGAGGTAATAAGTTATGAGCTATGTAGCAACATAGATGAATAAAAATGGGCTAATTTAAAATGTGAGAGTTAGCTAGTAATAAGCCTGAGCTATGGGCCAAGCATTTGTCATTAATATTAAGGCTCTGTGCATTTATTCTGGAGCCAGTAGCCCTGATAAAAACTCCACCTACATGGACCCACAGGAATAAGAAGGGACTAGATTTTTTTTTTCAGTACCAGCAATCAAATCCAAGGTAGGCCTTACTAAGATAAGTGCTCCACCATTGATCTAAGAGTAGACACGGGGGCACATAAGTTATGATCCATCCACTATGGGTACCTAGGGAAGCCTTGAGAAAGCCCTGGGTATCACAGAGCTGGTTGAGCCCCTCAGGTTCGCAATGCACAGACACCACAGGGTACCCCTGAGTCCTTCTCACTGGAATGCTCTCTCCTGCTCACCTGATAAGGTCCAAGGGCTGCTTCTTGTATATGCTCCGCGGGTGAGCCCACTCCCTGTACAGGAGGTAACGTTCACTAGGACAGTTGGGGTCCTCCGACTCATAGTTGAATCTGCACTGAGGAGCCAAAAGGAAGAAATGAGCACCACAGTCCTCAACTTATAAACCTTACTGTTAAATATGGCACCAATGGCCATTTGTGGGAACTGGGGCCCTACTTGTTGGAAGGGACAGCCATGTCATTTAATTCTTAGTGATTCTAAAATAAGGGTGAACACATTATTGACCTTGGGGGTTGTTTGGGAATAGAGATGGTAACGTATGCTTGGACAGTGATGCTAGCAGCTGTCATTCCTAGGGAACAAGGCAGGAAGGTGGCGGGAGCCCCCTGGATGCTGATGTTCTGAAGTGAGGCAGTGTTAATCAATGAGACAACTGGGCCACTTGAGACCTCAGATCCTCACAATCAAGGATTACCTATCTGAAAGTGCAGTCCTTCATGAATGGTGGGCAGACCCGGCCGCTGATTGTATAGCAGCAGGCCACTGCAATAGCCAGTGCTTTATTGTCTCTCAGTTCAGTAATTATATTGATGACACAGAGAAAATAAGTGTCATTCATGCACAGAACCATATTACCACGGAGCCCAGCCTTGGTGCATCCCTGATCTTTGTTTGCCTCCCCGCTATACCACACAGGATCACTCCAGGCTTGGAGACAGAGAAGACCCAGCAGATGTCAAATGGATATTCTAGGACTGTGCTGCCCCACACTGACATCCAGAGAATGATGTTCAGCTGGCTCTGAAGTTCAGAGGCTTCCATTGCTAATTTTGCTGGGCCACAGAAATAGAACAAACTTTCAGGCTCGGTGGCCACGCTGGCTCTCCCTGGAGGCTCAGTCTTTGCCATCTTGTCGCCGCCTCGCACTCTCTGCTTATCCATGCGAATCAAGTCCTTGTTTGATGCTCTAGTTTTGTTCTGACATATGGTACACTTTAAGACTGTCTTCACCCCCCAATGCACATAACACACAGTAACAGTAGCAATGATCAAACTCAGTCTTTGCTTTCTTTGGTTGTAGAGATTTTGATTAAATTGGTAGTAAATGCAACAAAGTAACAATGTGATTGATGTGGAGTTTAACGTATTTCAATGACAGGGTACTGTAAACACTTTTAGATATATAGTATCCTCCCACATACACGGTCATGAAGGACTGGAGTGATCACATTTAGAATTTTCAATCCATAGGAGATGCTAGGAGCTTACTAAACACTCCAGTGGGTCACAGCAGCCTTTGAACAGACCTATCTATTTTGACATCAATAATCTTGGGCTATGTCACTGTGACATGAACGCCGATAAACCCTCTTCTTGACATCCTGATATAGCCTGGAAATAGTATTTTAAGGGGGAAAAGTCTATTTACAGAAAATGTCAAATGAGAATGTCTAACATTTTTTTCCTTACCAAACAAAGGACCCTGATTTTTTCTGGTAATGACATCTGTTAGTAATTATGAAAGTAGCTATCACTTAAATGACAGGGACTGCTATTTTATATAAATTTCATGAACTCTGAAAACAACTCTGTGAGGTAGGAACCATTACCACACCTTCCTTACTGATAAGGACACAGAGGATATATGGTTCGCAAGCCTATCTAGCTGGGCAGCAGAAGAGTGGGACTTTTCTTCCAGAAACTCACACAGCCTAAGCGCTGACCTGTGTGATCTGTACTGGTGCCACATTGCCCGAGGGAGGGAACCGCTCATTCTCCCTAGTCCTTTAAACCCAGCCCTGTCTCTACGCCTGGGGTCATCAGTGATCCTTCCCGCCATTACCTCAGTCTTACAGAGAGTAAAGGACTGAAGGGCAAGGAGTCGAGTCCTTCCCGGTTGGTACCAGAGTACTCACTGGACGCCTCCAGTTTTGTCACTTGACTTACATCATGCAGAGGGAACGCTGCCTTGTAGATTCCAGAACTGACCAGTCTATTGATCCCAAATTTGTTAACGTTGTTCATCACTTGGTATTTGACTCGAGAGAGGATGAAATAAACCTAAAAAGATTTTGAAACAGACCATGTCGTCTCGATGGTAGAACAAGCTCATGCAATCATTGTTTAGTGTAGCAGACATCTGTCCGCACCGAAATGATACCAAGAAAACTAATAATAGTATTTTTTTATATTTTGAGAACAGAACCACAAGAACCCAACCAAGCGGCTAATTCTTCAATAGCAGGTTTCAAATCACACCGAAACAGAAACGGTGTTCTGCTTAGTACTTACGATGCGGCTTCTGGTGGCAGGGTTGAAGAAGGAATCTCTATCTTGGATATAAAAATCATTCATCCGGCTCTTCTCAAATGGGGCAGTGAAGAACTCCTGCTCCGGCTTGATGACACTCTCGTTCACGCTGAGCACCTTGGTGAACCAGTTGAGAGTGTGGAAGGGTGAGCGGGTTTTCAGGTCGTTGGGCTTCAGGGGGAGTTTGATGTGCATGATCTCAGCGTAGGTGCACAGCACTTCCCAGGGCGCGTGCACTTTGACGAACACAAGCTTGTCATCAGAAACCTAGGCGGGAAAAACAGAAACCAAACAACTGTTTTCCTGATTTTAAAGCACAGATGTTCCCAGCCCCATGCTCCAGTAGGTTTTCAAAGAAAAATCCATGTAAACAGGTCTCCAGCAAATGTGAAGATAAAATCAGATCAGTAAATGACTACACCTTCTCTACTGAAAGATAATTCTTTAGTTTGAATTAAGAAACCCAGAAGTAGCAATTTTTTAAATATTTACTTGCAAAGTTTTATTTGTGTGTGCACGTGTGTGTGTGTGTGTGTGTGTGTGTGTGTGTGTGTGCACTTGTGCAGGTGCTTCACACAGCAGCCAGAAGAGAGTCTCAGACCCCTCCGAACTGGAGTTACAGGAAGATGTCCTGAGAATAGAACTTTGGTCCTCTACAGGAGCAGCAAATGCTCCTAACTGCAGAGCCATTCCTCAAGACTCAAACTAGTAATATTCTAAGTGAGAGAAGTCACTGCTAATTTGTTGTCACACAATCTGTTAGTGACCTAGAATAACAACACTGGAACACTCATAGCAATGCTATACTAATGAAAAAAAAACCCTCTAAACCTGGAAATTGGCTGCTTTATCTATTTTATATCTATCCATTACACTATATGGCCACTGATGTAAAAACATCATACTCTCTGCTATAGATATGCGGTCTATCAAAGGAAACGGTAAGTTCTAAAACTGAAACAATTCCCTCTGAGAGAAAGACGTGCACACGGTGCATCTGTTGGTCATGTGTGGAAGTTGGAGGCTCACTCTCAGTAACCTGCGCTCACCTCCAGTCCTGCACTCCTGGGACTGAACTTGGGCCATCAGGCTTCTGTGGCGTATGCCTTTGCCTGCCAAACCATCTCTTTGGCCTGTGGTATGTGCTCTGTCTGTCTCCCTTCCCACACTGCCTGCAGTCTGGCTGTGGCTGCACGTTTCCCACGCCACATCTCAATTCCACGTGATGCACAAGCTCCCAAGCACAGCGGTTCACAAAGGGTTCCACATAAACTAACACTTACCGATCGTGTTGCTTCCAGCTGCAGGCCGTGACAGATGAGGTTGGACTCATACGCTTGTCTTTTCCTCTGAAAAATAAACAAGAACATATGTTAGACTTGCCAGTTTTAGTAGAAAAGACCTTTTTTAAAAAAAAAAAAAAAGAAAATAAAATAGTCAAGGGTTTTGACCTTAAAGAGACATATTTGCTTGAAATGGAAACAATGAGTTGGCTGGTGATATGTAGGTATTGGCCTCAAAGGGAATCAAGAGAGTGTACTGGATTCCCTATGCTGTCTAGAGAGTCAAGGACTGGCCTGGTGGGGCTGGCCTGGAGGGGCTTTGGTCTTTTGGAGGTACATAAAAATTACTGTGGTACAATCTCTAGCTCCCAAGAGCACACAAAAGGAACTTTTTGAGTTCCATTCACTGATGTTATTTTTCAGAGTTAAAGATTCCAGATGTTTAAACTTTTGTTCCTATACTATACATTCAAATGATGATATTAGATGCATGTAGATTTAAACACACACATGTACACACAAACACACACTTTGTAAACATGCCTTACCTAAGACTACAACACAACAGAACAAACAACTCTAACAAGATTCACAGTATATGCAATGAAATGTTCAGAAAGCCATATACATGGCAAGGTATACAAAACAGGGAACCAGCTGCAAATATACTCGCACCCCCTTGGTTACATGGCCAATTCAGTAGATGCTGGATAGCCTGGATGTAGTACCAAGTTCTAGATGGTCAGTCATCTGCAAAGAGAGGCTCAGGACATAAGGAAAGCATGCAGACATGTGGCCTGCTCCTGAATTTCTGTCTTGAGATCCCCTCATGACATAAGGTTTAAGCTGAAACAAAACCTTTCTTGTCCAAGTTGCTGTTGGACTTGACTTGGTGTTGATCACAGGAATAAAAAGGACACAAAACAATGAAGAAGCAGTTGTGCCGTGAAAGCAACAAAGCGAAACAGCGGATGGAGGGCAGTTAAGAACATCGCCATCACTTGGACTGGAGGTCTGTTTCCTTTGGTTACCACCTCTATAACCCAGGAAAGGAAACAAGTCCCCTGGGCCTAAGACTTCTCGCCTGTTCATACTACAGGAGTGTCCTCTTGAGATCTTCATGAGAGTGTGAGGTAAGTGGCCTGACACATATATATCCAAATTTCCACATCTTTTCTTCCTTCTTTCCTTCCTTCAAGATTTTATTTATCTATCTTATGTATATGAGTGCTCTATCTGCGTGTACTCCTTTATCCCAGAAGAGGGTATCAGATCCCACTGTACATAGTTGTGAGCCACCATAGGGTTGCTGGGAATCGAACTCAGGACCTCTGGAAGAGCAGCCAGTGCTGTAAACCACTGAGTCATCTCTCCAGTTCCCTGAATTTCCATTTCTGATAATGGCAGAGATGAGTTGAGGCAACACTCTCACTGAAGACAACTGGGAATCACCACTGAGTCTTTTTCTTTTCTTTTTTTTTTTTAAATAAAAAAGGGACATCAAATTTAATTTAAAGAAAACAACCTGAAAGTAACTCCAAGAACAATGGGCAAACAACTCCTGAAGAGCAAGGAGGCTGGCGACACTGACAGGAGGCTGGAGAAAAGGAACATGGGATTTAGCTGAGAGGCTATAAGTTACTTGGAAATGAACTTTCTTGAGGGTGGAGAGATCCTTGGGTCATTTCTGATATCAGAATGCATGTGAGCTTCTCTCTGTGAGTGTTCTGTACATCTCAAGAGGCAAAGTCTCCATTTCCTACACAGGATCTTCTTCTGTCTCAGCCGACTCTCAATGGAGGGGCAACTAGAACAACACCATCTCCCCGGACGAAGAGCATGGGGATGTTCCGTTTCGTTGATTTATATATCTCCTCATACGTCTCTTCATCAATCTCTATTGTTGTCACAGTTTCTTCCACATCTCCCAGGATCATATTTAAATGTTGATCATAAGCATGTAATCTGCCTCGAAGCTCTCTGTCGTTTCTCATCTTCACATAAATTCGCTCATCCAAACTGAGCCTGATGAGATCCAGGGGCTCCTCTACAGTACTGGTGGTCTGTTGCTGATCTACGTCGTCCGCCATGTTTCAAACGCTGCGCCCTTTCCCTGAGTCTTTCATTTTAAAACAACTCCATCAGTTATATGCTGCCAGACGGAGGTCAAAATAATCCAGGGGAAGCAGTCAGCCACTTTTCCCAGGGAGTACCACTTCTGACTTGATACCGAGGAGCAGAGAAGGCCCTGAGCTGCTGTGTCCCAAACACAGAATGCTCCCATTCAATACAATGTGGACATAGCATATGGTTGACCCTGAGTCCACGTGTAATCCCTGATAGCATTCCACAGAAACACTGGAACCTAATACAGTTTTATCTGTACTCAATGATGCCATAATCTATTAATAATCAAATAGCACTTTGTGCATGTGCGAGATAACTCAGCGGAGAGATACCAAAGCAAGCGCTGGAACTCCCCCAAAGAGAGCCACCCAGCTGAACTCAAGGCTCAAGGTGCTGCTTCCCTACCTGCTGCCCTGCAAGTGCTAGGAGCTGCTAAGGCCCTCCTCACCATCTCTCCAAAGAGTCTTTGGACATTTCGATCTTTTCTACCCCTGGACTGTCTTATTTCCAGCTCTCCTTGGGGAGTAACTCAGTTTATTCTTCCCTCAGTGTATTTCGTCATCTGGAGTCCAACCTTCCTGTTTGTTTTCTCATGGCGATGCAGCCTTGGTCCTGACCACATCTTTACCAGTGAAGAAAAACACTTGAATTTTGTGGAGTTTGAATGAGAATGGCCCCCATCAGTACATATATGTGAATGTTTGGTTCCCAGTAGATAGAACTGTTTGGGAAGGATTGGGAGGTGAGGCCTGGTTGGAAGAGGTGTGCCACTGGGGGTAGGCTTTGAGGTTTCAAGTGCCCACACCAGTCCCAATCTCAGGTAGTCAGTCTCCCCCTCCCGTGTGTGTGTGTGTGTGTGTGTGTGTGTGTGTGTGTGTGCAGGGCCATGGGTGTGTGTGTCTGGGTGTGGAGGGGCATCATGTGTGTGTCTGTCTGTGTTTTAGGGGGGGCATGAGTGTGCAGTGTGTGTGTGTCTGTGTGTGTGGGCATGTCTGTGTGCGTGTGTGTGTGCCTGGGTATGGAGGGACATCATATGTGTGTGTCTAAGGGGGGGCATGGGTGTGTAGTGTGT
>NC_022017.1:9183337-9183868 GCF_000317375.1 Microtus ochrogaster
CTGGGTATGGAGGGACATCATATGTGTGTGTCTAAGGGGGGGCATGGGTGTGTAGTGTGTGAACGTCTGTATGTGTGCTCTATGTCTGTCTGTGTGTGTGTGTGTGTGTGTGTGTGTGTGTGCAGAGCCATGGGTGTGTGTGTGTGTCTGGGTATGGAGGGGCATCGTGTGTGTGTGTGTGTCTGTGTCTGAGGGGGGGCATAGGTGTGTAGTGTGTGAACGTCTGTATGTGTGGTCTATGTCTGTCTGTGGATGTGTGTGTGTGTCTGTGTGTGTGTGTGCAGAGCCATGGGTGTGTGTGTGTGTCTGGGTATGGAGGGGCATCGTGTGTGTGTCTGTGTCTGGGGGGGGGCATAGGTGTGTAGTGTGGGAACGTCTGTATGTGTGGTCTATGTCTGTCTGTGGATGTGTGTGTGTGTGTGTGTGCGCGCGTACATGTGTGGGGGCATGTCTGTGTGCGTGTGTGTGTGTCTGGGTATGGAGGGACATCATATGTGTGTGTCTAAGGGGGGGCATGGGTGTGTAGTGTGT
>NC_022017.1:9184513-9215510 GCF_000317375.1 Microtus ochrogaster
TTTTTTTTTTTTTTTTTGATTTTTCAAGACAGGGTTTCTCCGTAGCTTTTGGTTCCTGTCCTGGAACTAGCTCTTGTAGACCAGGCTGGCCTCGAATTTTCAAGGAATTTGAAAAACTTCTCAAGACACAAGGGTATTTTTCTGTCTACTATAGAGTATCTACAGAGAAGCTGAGCGTGACCTCAGACTTTCTCCCAGTTTAGGGCAGAAACACTTATTCACCTGTTTCAAGGCAAAGCAACTGATCCCTGTTGTTCTCTAAGGACATTACAGGTCACTGTAGAGACATTGGTTCTCCTAGTGCCATAGTTCTCAACCTGTGGGTCACAAACCCTTTGGGGGTTACATATCAGATAACCTGCATACAGATGTTTACATTATGATTTATAACAGTAGCAAAATTACAGTTATAAAATTTTATAAGATAATTTTATAGTTGAGGGTCACCACAACATGAGGAGCTGTATCAAAGGGTCACAGCATTAGGAAGGTAGGGAACCACTGTCCTGGTGTCTGTTCAACCGTGTCCTCAGTGGGTCTTTTGTTGTGGTGATGGTGGTTTTTTTGGGGGGTGGTGGTGTGGAGGAAGTTGATACGTTTAGAGTCATATACGAGGAGGAACCTCAATTGAGGAACTTCTCTACCAGATTACTTGCAGGCAAGTCTGTACAACATTCTTTTCCTTAATGAATCATAAGGGATGGCTCAGCCCAGTTGGGTTGGTGCCACCTCTGGGCAGACGATCCTGGGTTCTGTAAGAAAGCAGCCTGAGAAAGCCATGAGGAGCAAGCCAGTTAGCAGCATCCCTCCATGGACTCTACATCAGCGCATGCCTCCAGGTTCCCGCCCTGATCTCCCTGGTGGTGGGGTTGTGACCTGAGATTGTAAAATGAAATAAACCCTCTCCTTCCCAAGCTGCTGTTGGTCATGGTGTTTTACACAGCAAGAGAATCCCTAACCAAGACACCCTGAATTGGAAACCAAGTGCTATCATGCAAGCAGAACTCATTCTGGGGTGATGAGGGGGGATGACAACTCCAGAGACAGACAATTCAAAGCTGTTGGTGACCCCAGCGGTGACAAAATTCCCAACAGAAATAACATAAAGGAGAAAGACTAGTTACAAAGGGATGGCAGGAAGGCAGGAGGTGTGGCAGTGTTTCTGGTGGCAGGAGCCTGTAGCAGTGGCCTGTTCACATGGCAGTGGACAGGAAGCATGGGCCAGAACTAAAGGTGAGCACAATCATTAAGGCCCTGCCTCCTCATGATCCACCTCTGCCAGCTAAGCCCTACCTAACTTCCTGAGAGTTCTACAGCCTTCTAATATAGCACTATAAGCTGGGGGGACACTGTAGTGGCATTTCATTTGTATCTAAATAAATAAAATTTGCCCGAAGATCAGAAAAGTAAAAAAAAAAAAAAAAAAAAAAAAAATCATACTGGCCAGCCTTACAGAACAGGCAGCAATGACACACACCTTTAATCCCAGTAGCCACACTAGTTGTCATAGAAACCGGGCGGTGCACACCTTTAATCCTAGCCTGAGAGAGGATTCTAAAATGGGAGGAAACAGCTCGCAGGCACAGTCTCATTCTGAGATTCCTGGAGGCAGGATTGCCACTTTGGATTGAGGTCGAGGTAAGAGCCAGTGGTTGACTGCTTTGCTTTTCTAATCTTTAAGTTGAACCCTAATTTCTCTCTCTGAGGTTTTTTTTTTTTTAATTATTAATTGTGCTTCAGAACATTAACCAGGGGGTACATTTCAGACCTAAATCTAAGAGATTCAAAGGCTCAGGCTCAAGCATTTAGGTCCTGGAGACAACGAAGGAGTCAATCTGAGGCGGGTCACCTCCCGTAGGTTGAGTATTCTCAGAACAGTGAGTGACCCTGTTACAAATGCTTGGCTTCACTACAGTTAGGCCCACGGTAATGCTCAGCTGACCAGCCCCCCCCCCCCACCAGGAAACTGTCTCATATTCCAAGGTGCTCCTCATGCTTGACCCCTGACCAGGGGAACCCCGTTCTCTGTGGGCTAGGTCCTTCCTCATAGAGACAATGGTGGCCACTCACTGCATACCTATGGATTGCTTCCTTTCTGCCCATTAATTGCTGACACCACCTCTCTTCATGACATCTGAAATCCACCCTTTTATTTCTCTCCTTGGGCTTACTGGGCAACGTCTTCTATTTCCTCACTGATCTTACCTGTCAGCCAAAGCATCACTCCAATGCTTTCTATTCTAAGACTATCAAGTCTCCTAGGATCCTCTCTTGTCTTTTATTACCATTCATGCCCCTTGAGATGTTGGTGTTTTAATATCAGCATCATGAGTACTTAATACAGTCCTATAAAATAGAATACATACCATAAATGTCTGAACGAATAAACTGAGAGCCTTGTAGACTAATGGCCCCCTGTTATTCAGAAATGGACTGGCAAGCTCAGAATAGCACAGTGTAACTGGGCTCCTTCATCCTTAACCCTTTACTGGTTGGTGGGTACTGCAGGCTATGAGGAGAGATACAGCTTCATCTTGGGGTACCCAAATAGCATTGAGTAGAGGGCTTTCAGAGCACTTGAGGTTCCCAGACACTTCAGAGAGCTTAATAATGAGAAGACAGAAGAGGCAAGGTTCTGAGAACCAGGCTGTTCTCTCAACAAACACACCACACAGACCACTGCTGACTTGGTCTTATCAACTGCACCAATTCCAGACACCGCACACTGAGTGCTACAAGCCGGAAGTGGTCCACTCTTCCACATTTTTTTTTTTTTTGGAATGGAGGCTATAACGTCTCACTGCTTTCACAAGGCACTGACTGTTGCGGGAGGTCCTTCCGCTCCTCCAGCCTATAGCCGCTGAGATACCTGCCCATTGGGGCGTGGTCTCTCTCCCTTTAAAAAAGCGGCCACTTCCTTCTATCGCTCTCTTCACTTCCTGCTCGGCTGGCGACTAGACTCCTTTCCTGGTTGTACAGAGGGCTGACGGTGATCTGTAAGTTTTTTCCCCTTTTAATAAATAGTACCCTATTAATCATAATTCCAAACTGCTGTGGCATCGTTTGTGACTTACGTCTACAACTGACCTCTTTGATTCTGCTCCATCCCAAACAGCCCCTTCAACTTCCACAGTTTGGATTTCCCCCTTTAGTCCTGGATTAGGGTCAAAATTCAAATTCTAGCTCTTCCATGTATTACCTCTGTGATGTTGAGCAATACTTTGAGATAAAGTGTCATTGTTTTCACCTCTAGCGTCATTGAAGAAATCACTTCACTTCAGGGTTAAAGATTAAATGGTATACCGTACAATGTAACACATGATGCCTGGTATACAATCCCCTTTATTCTTAGAATCACCTCTCCTTTCTAATATTGGAAATCTGAAAAGACTGGCAATAACCATCCACTCTTCCTCTACACTGTACACACAATGGCCTTCCAGAGTGATACATTGTATCAGTTTACAGGAACGCATCCAGTTAACCTTTAGTCGCCTGGCCCTCTGCCTTTAGGACTTGTCCATGCTTTGTGCCCATCGTGACACTGATACTCAAACTATGTCTTTGGTATCTAACGAGTATATATTCTTTCCACCCTCTGGAGGAAATGATGTATCTGCCAAATCTATCCCTTCTGCCACCTTCTGCGTGTCCCAAGGCCACTGATAGACACTGGAGCACATATGCCTATCATAGATGCAGAAAGCATAAAAAACTTCCTTCAAACTCATTTCTGTGCCTTAATAACATTCTTTCAGGGAGATAGGCTAATTTTATTTAGCCAACCTCAAACTATCAGATATTTAGGTTGTTTTTAATTTTTCACTATCATAAGAATCCTTGTGGAACAATCTTCGCGCACCTTTTATTACTTCCCCAGGGCACAATACTAGAATTAGAACTATTAAATCAAGTGTGTTTTGAAAGTCCTTTAACGTGCTCAGCCATACTGCCCTCCAGAAAGGTTGCACTAATTTATCTTATTTTCATTCTTATTTAGTTCTTTACAGAGAACTCCCAAGGTATTTACCAGGCTTCTCTTCACATAATTGGGAGAGCTTGGAGTTGGCTTATAATGCTTCAGCACCCCAATCTATAAATACTTAAACAGTTGACTCATGGACAGGGCATTTACATTTGCTTGAACATGTTAATAATCCAACCCTGGTGCTACTTTATAACAAAATAGATCCTATTATTTTTTCTTTTTGGCATGTCACTTCACAAAAATAAATAAATAAAGTGGTGGCATATTTTAAAAATTGATCTAAGCAGCTTTAGCTGTTCCAAGCAACTAAAGTAAAAGAGCATATGTATTCTATTTGTCAAGCAGGCACCGAGCGGGAGGCGACTGCTCACTTCAAGGACCTCTCGAGTCTGAGTCTAAAATCATTATCTTTACTTCTTGGGAGAATTTTCACTCTCATCAGTAACATTCTTGACATCTGAAAAATTAATGCAGGATGTCTCTGTGTGAAAACCAAAGACAATATCACACACTGACGGACACAGCCATCGCTTCATAAATATCTGTTGAAAAAATGATTACCTGAAAACGCACTTTTAACTAAAGTTTATCTCAGGGGCTTGCTGGGAAATCTTACATATGCGACCTAAACCTTCACTATGCTCTCTGAATTGTATTTGGGGAAAAAAAATAAGACTTAGAATCTCTTTTAAAAAATCAAGTCATAATGTAAATTGTGCTGTGAATCCCTACATCTTTGCAGAAGCAAATCCGTCTGCACCGCAATGAGATCTAACTTCTTTACGCATGGAATTCTGGTAAATGCAAAGTCACTAATCATTGTGACAATGTGCCCCTCACAGAAAGAAGCACAAGGTCCGTGGGACCGTGACTGTGGGGAGAGCAGGCTCACAGTTCAGCGTGAAGATGAAAGAGAGCGACTACCACCCGCCCGCCAGAAACAGAATTTATTTATAGCTCCCTTTTTGAGAGATTAATAAAGCTCTCAGAGAAATAAGGAGCACTGTGATTACAAGTACAAAGGACAGAGTGACATAATTAAAGAAGCCTTCTGTTCCTAAGCACTGTGGACGACCCACTCCATGTCTCAAGGCGACTGCTACACAGGACTCACCTGTGAATTACTCTGTGCAAATCCTGATTATAAAGAGGGGTCCCCACCACTCCTTCATGGACCCTGTGAAAATCCTGATTATAAACAGGGGTCCCCACCACTCCTTCATGGACCCTGTGAAAATCCTGATTATAAACAGGGGTCCCCACCACTCCTTCATGGACCCTGTGAAAATCCTGATTATAAACAGGGGTCCCCACCACTCCTTCATGGGACCCTGCTTTGTCATTGGAAAAGGCATTAAATAATGGAGTACAATGTGATGAGATGCCAACTACTTAGAACTAATGAGATAAACGTAGATTAACTTCAAATATTCTTAGAACTCTGCTAAGCAAAGTACCAGTCAGTGGTTCCGTCATTTTATTTTCACTTGGCTAATCTTTGCAAAGTCCACAAAGACACGTGAAAAATAAGTCAAAGGTACTTAATTCATGTAAAAAGTATTAATTACTTTATGTGCTAATTTACTAGTTACATAGCATGTGCTCCAAAAGGTTTGGAAAGTAGAATACATAAACTAATTAATTGCAGCTTAATTTAAATTCACTAGTTGGTGACACATTTAATGTTGGTGGAGCAGTGTGATGAAGAATTTACCCAAGCAGGTAATGTGTGTTCACGAAGGGCCAACAAAACAGACAAGTACTTTAAATGACAAGGGTGAAAGAAAGTGAATATTTAGCTGACGTTCAGTTTCAAACTTTACTTTTAAATTAACATTTTTAGTTTAATTTAAAAAGAAACATGCACTCATTGTGGGTCATTTAAAAAGCAAGTTACCTGGAAGGGAAATTATCTGTAACTCAGTACTGAAAAAAAGGGAACAAAGGATTGTTGAGGTCATTTACACACAATGTGAAGAGTTCATCTTCAAATACAAGCCCTAGTCTTTGGTTTAGAGTAGTGGTTTCAACCTGTGGGTTGCGATCCCTCAAGGGGATAAAACAGGGGACCCTTTCACAGGGATTGCAGATCAGATATACTGCATATCAAATATTTACATTATGATTCATAACAGTATCAAAATTATAGTTATGCAATAGCAACAAAGTGATTTTACAGTTGGGAGTCACCACAACACAGAGGCACTGTGTTAAAGGTCACAGCATTAGGAAGGTTGAGAACCAATGGTCTAGAGCTACTGACTTAGGGATGAGAAGAAGGCAAAGCTCTCTGCACACAGTAAATCTAGATACAGTCGAACACTGCTGCCCAGGATGGAGGTAGGGTCGCAAAATGCAGTGTTCTGAACACATGTCCACTGCACTCATGAGCTTATGGAGTAAAACCTGCAAAAGATGGGTCTGTCTATCACAGGTAAGGGAGGGACTCAAGAGCCCTGTCCTTCCCTGAGGAGCTAAGGGCAAGAGGAGTCCTTTTCTTCAGGGGTAAAGACCCTGGTAAATTGTCCATGCTCCAGTAAATCCCACTTTCCAAATGCCCACACAAAAAGCAAACGACACAAGAGGATGTGAAAGTAGTGTCAAGGGGTGGGGTATTGTTTAGAACAAAGGGTTCTTCTGGAATGGGAAGAGAGAGAGAAACTGGGGGTGAAAATGAACATCATACACCACACTGTATAAAACTGTCAACGAATAAAGAAATACATTTTTTAATGAAAAAAAGGAAGACATACTTCTTCCCAGAATGCACCTTTTCACATGCATGTGCAGGTGCACATAAGCAGATTTGTTCATGATTGCTTTTCCCCTCAAGGCTTTTCTTGAACGTGGTCTAGCTGAGGAACCCCTAGTCCCTTTAATGATGGCGTGTAGAAAGGTGGGCCACAAGTGACTGCAAGTGCCGGGCAAATGTTGGTCTTTCTTCAGCCCTAAGGCCAGACAGTAAGAGAAACACTCAGGAAAAGGGTGTTCTTTTCCCATCTTTGGAAGTACCAAGGTCTTTGATGAGCTGGCATGACACAGTCTGACTTCCCTTTCCATAACATCACTGTTCTCTGTCTGGTTATGAGGTTCAAGGTCAATGTCATTAACCATTTTGAAAGTAAGCAGCAAGATCCAGACTCACTGCACCTGTGCTGCGTACTCCAGAGAAAACAAAACATACAACAGGCTTCGTGCTACAACTTAAAACTCCTAATTCTAACTCAACTGATTTATTTTGAGCTCCAATTTTAGTACGGTAAGCAGGGCAGAAAGCTAAGGGAAAAATAAAAATCTTTAAAGGAAGCTCCTGGCATTAGTCCAAAACATTTTAAAAAATCGAAAGTAGATCTGATTTTCCTCTAAAACATGAGCCTGAGGGCCCACCACCTGCGAAGATGACGTCATAAAGCAGTGGCTGCGAGCAGCATCCAGTAACCACCATTGTGCGAACCTCTGGCTTCGGATTCCCAGGTATGTGGGGAAATGCTCATCTCAGGGAACTTTCCCAGCTGTTAGGATTCGTTGTCACTCACCATCCTTCAGTCATGCCTCCAGGAGACCCCCCCCCACCAGAACAAAGGTTCCACATTACTGGCAATAGCCCCAGTTCTGCACCAATGAGGAAGCTCAGAGAGAACTGTGCAGTTAACGTCTAACTTCTAAACAAAACCTTATGGCTTACAACAAAATTCATTTTAATTTTCTGGCCTTTATATTCCTTTCATACTGAATTATCAGTGTGATTTGCTTTAATCTTAATTTATTTCTTGTAATAACCTGAAATGGATTTTCCCTTTTCTACTTGTTTACTTTAGGTGACAAAAGTGGATGCATTCATTGTGTGCAGCACACTCATTTCACATATTCATACATGTGGAAGGCTAGCCTCCAACCAGTCAGCATTCAACTACCTCACACTTATCCTAGGGGGCGGAAACCATTCTCTTAGCCATTTGCAACAATGCAGGACATTAACTATGGTCTCTGTGATATACAAAAGCTCTCTTGAAATTATTCGTCCCAACAAAAGATGTTATACTCTTAGACAATCTCCTCCCAAACCCTCTACTTACACGAAGCTCTGGGAAACATATGGTCTTAACTTTTAAATAGTTCACAGAACAGTCAAATACTTTCCAATAACATAAATCATTTAATGTAGATTATAAATGAGTAGGGATAAAATAAATATGAAACTATGCACCATTTTTTTTCCTTTTTGGTTTTTTGAGACAGGGTTTCTTTGTAGCTTTAGAGTCCATCCTACTAGCTCTTGTAGACCAGGTTGGTCTTCTACTCACAGAGATCCTCCTGCCTCTGGTTCCCAAGTGCTGGGATTAAAGGTGTGTGCCACCACTGCCCGGCTTTTTTGGGTTTTCAAGACAGGGTTTCTCTGTGGCTTTAGAGCGTGTTCTGGAACTAGCACTTGTAGACCAGGCTGGCCTCAGCCTCAAACTCAGAGATCTGCCTGCCTCTTGCCTCCCAAGTGCTGGTATTAAAGGCATGTGCTACAACTGCCCGGTTCGATGTAGTATGTTAAAGCCAATAAGAAATACTTTTTGCATTATCTACACTATCTCTTGTCGTATTGGCCACAAGCAATCACATACAATATATCACTGGTCTCTGTAGGTTCTTCATCCACAGATTCAACTAAATGAAGATGGGAAATGTTTGGTGAAAAAAAAAATGCATCTGGAACCACATATACTGACTTTCCGAAACCTTGTCACTCACAAGCAACAAACTTTAACGGCCATTTATTTTGCATTGTATTTATATTAAATGAAACAGAAATGATGAAAAGCACCTAGGAAGATGCGGGATTATATGCAAATATCCTGTACCATTTTCTATAAGAGACTTGAGCACTCTCAGATCTTGGTATCCAATGCCACCCCGGAATACACTGGGTATATTCAAAATCTACCTATGCACCCGAAAATCAACATACCTTAGAATGTGCTTAATGAATAGCCTAACTATCACTTCAACATATTTTATTTAAAAAATCTGAGACAGGGCCTGATAGCAGATCTGGAATTCAGTATCTAGACCAGACTGGTCTTGAACAGAGATCTGCTTGCCTCTGCCTCCCAAGTGCTGGGATTAAAGGGGTGTGCTAAGACACCAGGTCTTTCGATAGATCTTTTAAAATATATTATAAAAAACACTAAAACTAAAAGCAACAACTTAACTTCTTAAAGAAAATCTACCCAAAATTTACTCTGGGAATAACATTTACTGAAGAACTTTTGCAACTATTTCTGTTAAAACCATAAGCAATATAGCAGCAGTTCCTACAATGAGCTGAATTCCTACGATGAGTTCAGAAGTCCTAGCAATTGTACATAAAGGAGAAAAAAAATCAGAGAACCCTAGGAAGGCAAAGGCTAAACAACACTGTCATGTTCTTCATCTGAAACAAACATAAAAGAACCTGTGGGCACATTAGAACCAAAGAGTTTATCAAAATACCTACACAGACTCACACAAAAACCAAAAGTCATATATATATATCAGGTTAACAAATTACAACTTAAAATATTTTGACAACAGCAATAAAAATTTTAAATAATTAAGGAACGCTAATAAAAAATATAAAAAACCCGCACGGACACTGTAAAACTTCGTTCCAGGATATATAATCCCATTAAACACCGTGGTGCACTCACTATGTTTATCATACTAGACATCTTAGGAACTTGTAAGCATTTCTCAAGCATACTCATCTACCTTCTGAGTAAGCAGTTCTGGTTGGTAGGATTTATCTGAGCAACGCTCATGAGATTGAAAGCTAACTAATATCTGTATTATTGTATAAACAAGCTTGGCTGTTACTTTAAAATTTTTACTTTTCAGTTTCTGAGTCAGAGCCTTCCGACACATTCTATAGGATTCCTAAGGCAAATTGTTAGACCCTAAGCTAACTCATAAGTCCCTAACTTTCCTGGAATGCTGGGAGATGTAGTTCTGTTATACACTAGCTAACCGGAAAGCCCCACCTGCCCAAGGACCAGGTAACTTCCTGGCATTCTGGGAGTTGTAGTTCTTGGAAAACAACAAAAAGGCCTCATGGGGAAGTACGGTGGCCTGTGGGTTTTGTCCGCATAAGCCCCAACAATACATGCCTCAGGGTCAGGCAGTTGAAAGTTTTAAGATGGTGGTCCTGACCAAATTCCACCAAGGTCAGAATTTAGCATTTTAATAAAAAAAAATTGCCTTAAGTTGGTCAGAATGGTGGGAGTGGTTTTTCTCCGGCTAATTTCAGGACTAACACAATGCGAACTACAAACATTTACTTCCATGTGTACTCCCTTCCTCAACTTCAGAGAAACTAAGTTTCCATCAATACTAGGAATGGATAAAAAAATTAAATAAAATTTATTCAGGACTGTATGTGCTGCTTTTGTACAGTCTGGACCCCACCTCCTCCCACTTCCGCCATCATTTGATTATATCATCCTGCGGCCAGGAACACATTTGTCCTGAAGCAGGTAAGGCCACGGGACAAACTGAAATCCAAGCAGATCAGTCCTGTGACTGTTAGTAGTTGTAGCAGAAATGGAAAGAAAGAAGCAGTTACAACCAAGACTGTGATGGAGGAATTGGAGCTATGCAGGGCGGGCAGGATTTGTTTTATTTAAAACATCTTTGCTCATTATAATATTGACCCCACAGATTTACTTATAGTTGTCTGGGTGCCAGACACTGACGGCAGCTCTCAGAAGCTTTTCTCTTCCACTGTTACACACCAAAGCCTGAACAATTGTCTGATACGGAGTGATCTGGTGATTCAGGAAATAAACGGAACCAATCCTGACTAGCATGGGCCAACGAAAGACTCCATCATCCTAGTCCAGCCCCCTCTGCAGACACAAGGAAAACTCTAGAAGGGTCACAGGAAACAATCTCCATGGGCACTGAAAGGGCCCTGACATAGAACGGAGCAGTGTTTGGGGATCACATATATACATTTCCCCCATATGTTTCAAACCATTTTCGGATTGCTACTAAACCTAGAACAATGTGAATGGTTGTCTACACTGTACACCTTACTAAACCTAACATAATTTAATGTTTATATTGGTTGCTTATATTGTCTATCTTAGAGAATAATAAATAGGAATACATTTGTATGGGTTCAACAGGGAGCATTTTTTTTCTGAACAATTAAAAAATTTTAGATTTACTTATGTGTGTGAGTGTTTTGCCTGCATGCGTGTCTGAGCACCCATGCGTGACAGGTGCCCACAGTGGTCAGAAGAGACCACTTGATGGCCTGAATTGGAGTTACAGATGCTTGTAAGTCATCAATCATGTGGGTGCTGGGAACCAAACCCAGGCCCTCTGTAAGAATAAAAAGTGCTCCTAGTCACTGAGACATCTCTCCAGTCCTCTTCGGAACATATTTTTTCAAAACCTGTGGTTGGCTAGATAGATGGGTACAGAGCCAAAGGACCAGGGAGGCTGGCTAGTGCTGAATTATAAGAGAGTATGGGATGAGTGATAACAGACTACGGAGTGGCAACGAATGTACTCACTGAGTAGAATGCTTGCTTAGCATGGAGGATGCCTTGGGTGCCATCCCCGAATCAACAAATCTGCTGTCCTAGTTTGGTTTCTGTTGCTGTGATAAACTGTGTGACCAAAAGCAACTTGGAGAGGAAGGGTTATCTTACAGGTTAGAGTTCATCATCGAGAGACGCTAAGGCTGGAACACAATGTAGAAACTGAAGCAGAGACCATGGATGGATGCTGTTTAATGCCTTGCTCCCTGCTTCTGCATAGACAGCTTTTTTTTTTTTATACACTTCAGGTCTACTTGCCCAAGGACACCATGGTCCACATCAGGCTACATCCTGCTCCATTATATAGCAATCAAAAGAATATCCCATCCTCACACGTGCAGGCATGCTTAGAGGCCAAAGCGATGAAGGCAACTCTTTATTTGAGGCTATTTCTTGTGCTGAGGTTATCTCTTTCGAGGAGTGCCAAGTTGCCAACCATGATGATGTTTATCTATAATCCCAATACTCAGGAATGACAGACAGGTAGGTAGACCAGTAGTCAAGGTCATCACTTCATGTGAGTTTAAGATGAACCTAGACTACATGGGACCTCAGCAAAGGAAGAATGAGAGGGAGAGAGAGATGGAAGGAGGGAGGAGTGTTGCGGGAGGTCCTTCCGCTCCTCCAGCCTATAGCCGCTGAGATACCAGCCCATTGGGGCGTGGTCTCTCTCCCTTTAAAAAAGCGGCCACTTCCTTCTCTCGCTCTCTTCACTTCCTGCTCGGCTGGCGGCTAGACTCCCTTCCTGGTCGTACAGAGGGCTGACGGTGATCTGTAAGTTTTTTTCCCCTTAAATAAATACTACCCTATTAATCATAATTCCAAACTGCTGTGGCATTGTTTGTGACTTACGCCTTCACTTGGCGCCCAACGTGGGGCTCGAACCCATGACCCTGAGATTAAGAGTCTCATGCTCTACCGACTGAGCTAGCCGGGCGGCCGGGGTGTGGCTGGGGTGCTGGGGACGCAGCCCCGCCGCACCAATTACTACAGGAGGAGAGATGGAGACTATGATCTATGCTAGACAGGGAATTACGTGGGAAGGCTGCACAAGGTCCTTCCAGAGGCGCTTCCTTGTTTCTGAAAAGAGAGACAATGCTTCTGCTGCTGGATTCCTGGAGTCCCAGCTGTCACCTTATACCCAGGGGATGCTTGCTTGAGGATCAGGGCAGGAGGAAGGAATGGCCTCATTAAGCCGGAAAATCACCTGCCTCAGAGCTGGTTCTACCTCCTGATTAGTGACATAATTATTTCCTTCGAGCAATTACCCATTTGAAATCTTGTTTTCTTGTGACTTGCAGTGAAAATCATCCAAACTGATCCAGCAGAAAGCATGGCGTAAGACAAACATGGCTTGCTGAAACAATTCCCGATGACCGCCATATCAAATGCAAAAGCAGACAACTTATGCTTTCAAAGGGAGTGACAAATCAGGACGTGATTTCACCAATACAAAGGGGTGAAAATACATACTATCTGAAAGCTTGACCGGACGGAATTTTCTGTTACTCCTGAGAAGACATAGGCCTTTCATGTATGTGTGTTTAGGGTGCCTGTGGCCCTTTTAGCCCCATTTTCCCACAGCCCAAAACTTGCTTACAGAACTCTTGATCAATCCTGGCAAAGCCAACTGTGGTGTTGTTTTAGGAAATCAATGTGACATACACAGAAAACCTTCCTTTTAGGAGAAACAGGACTTTGAAATTGCTTTTCCTCGGCATTGCCCTAAATCCCCACTAAGCCCTGACGAGGACTACAACAAAGCTTAGAAACGTCTGTCCAATTAATAAAAACGTGGTTCCAAAGCCAGGCTTTCAATTTCGACAGAGTATAAAAATTAAGAAACATGTACAAATGCAAACTGAAAACACTTCAAAGCAAAGCTTATGAATATCAGCATCAAGGTATATCATTCACTATGTTGGAGGACTGCCAAAATTAATGACTTTTTTTTTTTTTTGCCCCTGACTTACGAGAGTCACCCTGACAACCATGTCCCTGTCTAAAGCAAATGAAGAACTTATTAATAATGTGAGTAGCTCCAGGGCCCCTTCACCAAGCAGTAAAGCTCTTGTCCAAAGTCAGGCCATTTCCTTTATACTTTAATGGATTTGATAAACTTATTTAACTTGCTTTACATAAATCCAACCCAGCCCTATTGGCACATGGGTTGTCCGTGAATATTTGACAGTAGTAAATATGAATGCATAGACTATTATACCTAATCTGGGGAAAAATGGTCAAGTCCACTAGTTACTTTATTCTAGTAATAAAGCCGGGCAAAAGGAGAGTCATGTCTTTCATAGCAGAGCATTACCTTAGAAAAACACCAAATCCAAGTAAGAATAGAAGGTGCAGCATTAACGTTTATAACTTGCATGTATTGGAAATTTATGTAACATCTATATATGCTATTCTATTTCATCTTAATCGTAATAACACGTGATAGATGTTGAGGTCTTATTTTCCTGAATCTAGGATACCATTTGATAGTCAATATTTAGATACCAATAAGAAAAAAACATTTCAACCAACTAGAATTATGGTAACCTTTTTGTAAGATGCAATCGAAACCCAAAGAAGTCTAAATGTGGGGGGAAGTTACAAAATTGACAGAAGACAGAAGCTTCACTTGCTGGGCTTGGCCTGACACACTTGTGCATAATGGCTGTGGTCCCTGCTGGATCCCAGCCGCTAGGAAGCATGAGCTCCTCCTTCACTGACTCTGGCATCTTCTTTGCCCTTTGTGCAGATGCCCAGGTTGATTTTGGAACTGCCTAACAAATAAGGCAGAGCCTCGGTTTCAACTGGGGTTCCTGAATGACTTCACACACGCAGCACAGCCCCAATCCTAAACCATGTGCTGAGCGAAAACACCACTTTTCACTTTGGCACAAACAATAAATGCACTTTTTTTTGATGATGCCATTATCACCTGTGGAAATGTTTCATGTAAGTTAAATTGCTCTGGCTAGGACAGTAGCTGAATTAAAATCTGAATGTCATTTTCTAAATCCTGGGTTTATTCTGCTGTACCAGATAAACTTAGGACTCCAAACTTAACCCTGTCCAAATTTAAACACATAAGTAATAATGGTTATTATGATAAACGAATAAAGTAGTTACTCATTTTATTTTACAAAAAGGTTTTATCACTTGCTTTCAATGAATAACCAGAAATGAAAAGATTAAAGATTGGTATAGTTTATGCATTAAGTACGGACGAGGACAATAAAAGCTGTGTGTATGTTTAACAGTTCATTCGCAAGGGGCGGATATAATGATGGAATGATTTCCAGCATGGATCTAAACATCCACGTGTTACACATCTTCTGTCCTGCTTGAGTCATGTGCAGTTTGCATTCCAACAGAGAAGTTCCAGGCGGCTGTGCGAGCCCTCGCCTGTTGCTGGAATTTTTTCAAAGGAAGAATGGCTTTGTTTCCCAGGAGGCCTACGCAAAGGAAAGGGAGGAGGCACGGCTGCCAATGGGCACAAGAGAGGAAAAGGATGGCTGACAGAAGACATGAGGGTCACGGACACAGGGTCTGGTTTCAGGAGGAGAAGCTGAACTTGTGCGAGGAAAGAGCCCAGCTCAGGTGTGGTAAGAGTTAAATGAGAAAAATAATGCAAGCAAAATGCACCTCTGGCAGCAGAGCAAGAGAGCGAGCACGCACTCACACACACGCACACACACGCACACACACACACACACACACACACACACACACACACACACACGGAATGCTAGCTGTTACTGCACTTGTCCTTAATTATCAGCCTCTTTCCCAGCCAGGTGTGAGCAGCCCCGTGCGACTTAGTGTAAATCTCCTCTCCACAACAAAAAAGGCAGCTCCTGAGGAGTGACTCTCCCTTCAGCCTGAAATCATTGAAGAAGAGCCTGGGCAAGCTTGTTTGAAATTCAACAAAATTTCCTGCTCACACGCCTTGAAGGAGCATGGCCTGAGGAAATAAGGAATGGACGTTTGGTTCAGGGTCCATTTCCTCAGTGGTTTACAGGAGAACCACACACCTTTTCTCATCTCACAATATAAAAGGGAATAAATGAAATGACAACAGGAAAAAGATCCTACCCTTTGCTTTTCATTTGTTCCTTTTTTATTGGTCTCCTTTTTAGTCTCATCTTCGTACACGAGAACAAAGTCGATCCGTCTCTGGCCGTCCGTGAAGTAGAGGGAGTCAGGCTTTCCGTTAAACTCCTCCTGTGAGGAACGGGGGAAAAAGCGGGAAGGTGAGCTTTGGAAAGGTGATGATTGATAAGTGCGTATCTTCTTGTTTTCATGAGTTCACTGATGGGCTTGCTGAGAAAGAGAAAAATATATTCATGCCTAGGTCTCTGACCTCCACAGCATCATCTGTTCTTGGGGAGGGGCAGCCTGTGACGTGAGAAACGAGGGATTTGCCTCAAACACTTGGAAATGGTCAGTATTACATGCAGGGCACAATCACCCCAGATTCTACCTGCCTGGACAGCAGAGGGGAGTCAACTTTGGACAGGAACTCAGAAATAAGGACTTCCTGTCTGTGGGACTGAATTTTTTAGCAAGGAAAATATGAGACATAGCACTACTGATGGAAGCCTCATCTGTCTCTGACTTCCTTGCTTTTAACTGGTTTTCATGACACCTCTCCAGGTCATCACTTCCCCCGAGGAATCATTTTAAACTCATGCCAAGAAGAGCTCCCGTGCACACAAAGCCACGTTAGTCATTGGTGTTTGTCTGCAGATCCACAAGCACTGACCCCTGACCCATAGGAAGCAAATTTCAAAACTTTTAAGTATTGATAGTAACAAATTAAATGAGTCTTCAATTAAGAACTTAAAAGATTATAACCTAAACCATATATAGTGGTGCAAGCCACTGTAATTCCAGCACCAGGGAGGTTGAAGCAGGCCAGCCTGGGCTACGATGGGACACTCTTGTCTCAGAAAGAAGGGTGGGTAGGGGCAAAATGAATATGATAACAAAGTAAGACATCAGAGCAAAGATGGGCTAATACAATCACTGTCCCTCTGTTCCTGTACACACATGGGCATGGCTGGTTTAGTATGTCCTAAAATAAGATATTAGAGCAAAGATGGGGCTAATACAATCGCTATCCTTCTGTTCCCATACACACATGGACATGGGTGGTTTAATCTACAGGAAGGAGTCTGTTCTCACAGCCTATTAAAAAATGCTTATGCTAGCTTCATTGTTTAAGAATGCTTTTTAACTGGTAAGTGATCGTTTTAACTCCCCCCACCATTAAAAACAAATGGAGAATTGTGTTTTGCAATCATTTGATGGGACGGCATGCATGATATGTTTATGAAATGCGATTAATTCTCTTATGCATTCGAGCATCAATTAGCACAGAAATCATTCGATTCTGCCACCCCCACAGCACCTCCTTCTCTTCACACTTCTAAGAAGATATAATCTTCACAACCCTTAAAGCTGCTATGTGTTCTTCCTTTCCTCTCTCCCAACAGAGGTGTGTAAAGGCTTCTGGGGTCTCTTCCTATTCGTCAAGCTACCCCACCTGCAGAAGCTCCCTTTATTCCCACATCCCACCAAGTCAGTGGGCTTCACCCTTCCTAACGCTGCAACCCCCCATGTTGTGGTGATCCCCAACCATACAATCATTTTCACGGCCACATGACAATTGTAACTTTTGCTATTGTTATGAATCGTGATGTAAATATCTGTGTTTTCCTATTGTCTTAGGTGACCCCCATGAATATTCTAGCATGATGCTGGGGAGAGAGGACCTGGGGGATAGGAGGAGGGCAGAGACTATCAAGATACGTTCATGGATCTTGAATACATATATGGAATTTTCAAAAAGGAAAAGAAAAAAATTAAAATGATTTTGCTCCGTGCCTTCAAACTAGTGTGAATTTGAGAAGGTAAAAAAATGCACACTCTTCTTGCTGTTGTTGAGGAAGCACACGTGGGCCCCCATCCCAGTCACAGCATCAAGTGGCCGAGGGAAAAAGATGTCTCAAAGTGAGTGTCTTCCTGTAATAACTCGGCAGGGAAAGTCCACCTAGCAATCTGGTTGAAATGTGGGCACTGAACTTCCCCTTGAAGAGGCTGCTATAGTCACAGCAGAGGGAAATGATTCGGCCTTGGGGAGTCTGTCTTCTGGACAGACATGAAGGGTGGTGGTGAGAGGGGCCTGAGGGAAGGGCTGCACGCATGAAGGGGTGCTGTGGTCACTCAGGGTGGGCATGGTTGGAACACTCCTCACCTCACTAATAAACACTCTCAGGCTCCTTGACATCAGGATTTCTGTGACCATAAAATAACCTCTCGACACGGGTCTAGACTCCCACCTCACTCCAGCAGAATCTATTACCGTCGTTTGAAATGCTGAATTTAAATTATTTATTCACAATCAGGGTGAAGTGTGGCTGCATTGGAGCCTTTGCTCAGACTCATGTTTATGCATGAGAGGGCCTGACACTTGCCTTGGATGGTGAAACTGATTGCACTGCAAGACTTCCCACAGAACCTGAAATGCTGAACTGCTCCAGGCTCATTTGAGCTAACAGCTTTTACCTCACAGAGAGGCCACAAGGAAGGCTTGTTTTCCAACAATAGTTGAGAAATTGCACTATGAAAAATATTTAAACTTTCATATAATTAAAAGAGCAGCTGAAGCATGAGTGTAGCAATGAGCTGCTCCCTCTGGTTCTTAGGACTAGAAAAATTAAAGTTAATTCTAGAACCATGAGGGAGGGAGGCGACTACCTGTAACACAACTAAACTAAAAATACAGTACCTTTATTCTGCAGTAAACCCTGAATTCCCATTCATTCTCTCTCTCTCTCTCTCTCTCTCTCTCTCTCTCTCTCTCTCACACACACACACACACACACACACACACACACACTACACCGCACCACACATATACACCAAACACACCACGCATGCACACACCACACACACGCACATCACATGCACACATACACGCACATACCACAGGCACACACACAGACACCACACCACAAACACATATACCAAACACACCACACACACACCACGTATCACACACATGCACACCACACACACACATGCACACACACAAAGTCCATATCAGAAGTAGAAGCTTTTATTCAAATCTCAAAATGCAGAATTTAACTTTACTCGTGTGCTGCAAATGGCATATTTCCATTTTTCCTAACTACCAGACAGAAAGACACAAGTGTTTTCCTCTGTACAATAGTGCAAACATGCTACAAATTCAGTCAAATTTCACTCCTTTTATTTGATCAAAATGCAAACTGCAAATCAATGTCAAAAGCCAAATATTGGCTACAAATGTTCTAGGGCGGCAGCAGCTGGGGGAGGCTGAGCGCTGAGGGGAAAGACAAATATCCAAGGAGAGCTGGGTGGCTAGAGAAGGAGGTAACACATTAGTCACAGGGAAGGAAAAGAGTGTGGGCACAGAGTCAACAACAGGAGCTTCTCTGACTAGCCCGGCCTTCCAGACTGCGGAGAGCTGAGCAAAGGAGACCACCGGGGAGGATGGGCCCTGACGCAAGGGCTGTTTTTAGAGCGTGTCTCAGGATGTTCTGAGAACATTTGGTGTTGACTCTGTGACAATCAGTGTGTACTCGGGACCCAGTGATTTCTGTGTAACTCACTCTCCCCCTTGGCTCAGCTCAGTTCTGGAAGCAGTGTCCAGTCCTTGCTCACCCTGGGCTCTCTGTGAGGCCTCTCCATGTATTAAGACCTCAGGGTTTTTACAACCCCCCTAAACCACACAGACTCTTCTAACGGGAAAAAAAAATTATGTTCAGTACAAAATAACTCTGAACAATCCAGTAAAGTTTAAAGGAAGAAATAAACGTCATATGTAACCCCGTCTCCCAGACATGAGCTGAGTTTTTAAATATTTTTGGAGAGCTTCCTTCCAGGCATGCTCATGCGCATATTAACTAAAATGGTACCATACACACGCACTGTTTTACAAACATCGATCAGAGGCATTTTCTAGCTTTATGTAACGCTCTGAATCATCATGTTTAATAGCTGCAATATAATTTAGCTAAACAGTTCCTCCACTGATGAACACAGAAGTTGCTTCCAATTTTCTGCTTCTATAAACACTGCTGCAATGCGCTTCCTTGTACATATGTATCTGTGCACATGTTCAATTACTATTTCATTAGCCTAAATTCGGAAAGCTGATCCTAAGTGCTGCGGCCTGTTCGAATGCTTCAGATACATGAACGACTATCCCAGCATCCTAAATCACACGCCCACCAGCACAGCGTGAGAATGTGAGTGTGGCAGGCACCACCCTCCCGAGATTACAGCCTTCCACTTTCCCACCACCGCAGCCAAAACGTGATTTTGGTTTTTCTTCTTTTGCACCTTCTAACTAGAGGACACTAACATTATTACAGGCCCTGTCCAAAGGAACTACCACTTTTGCTACCCTTGACCTAATTGGACTTTTTAGTGGATTCTCCAGAGCTTTAGTGGTGAAAGCTGAGGCCGCACAGGGAAATGGGTAAGAGGACAAAGAACAGCAAAGACCAGACTTACGGGACTCTGTGTGGCCCCGTCCGAAAACCCCACAGCTATAAGGCAAGTCAGGGACAGCTCCTGCACCTCATCAAACGTAACCCCTGGTGGAGCTGTGAGGAAAGGTCTGGCAGAGGGGCCAGTGTACCTTTGAGGGGACCATGTGGCAAGCTAACTGTAGAAATAATGATGGGTAACCACTGTGGACACTGGTGCCCACCTGACTCAGTGATGCTGACAGGGACACTGTTGGGAAGGCAGAGGTCTGTGGTTATGGGGGAGACAGACATCTATGTAGACAGATATCTTAGAACGCTCTCAGTTTTACCAAGTGCATTCTGGCAGTAAAAGGGAGACATACCAGGCTGTGTCAGCCCAAACGCCCTGGGTCCGGCAGTGTTGACCGATTATTTTCATGTGGGCACGAGCACATTAAAATGAAGTGTGCCCATTTTAGAAGGTCACCAGAGCAGCGGCTGACTTTTCATCACAGATTACAGGCCATCCTCACAACCACCAAACATTGGTTATGCATACCGACTCTCATATATTTCTCTATATTTAGAACCTACCACTTACTTGGTTTTAGTTTCAAGTTAAATTTGATGTCACGATCTTAAAAACAAAAGTGCCATCTTCTATCTGTGAATTATTTCCACAATTTCCCAAGCAGTGGAACTTGTTATTTTCAGTTATTTCTTACACGGGCACAGATGTGGTTGCTTGTAAATATTGGGCTATGTCATTATAATGTCTTCTTCCGTGCCATGGCCTCCTGATTCTGCGTTTGCATTTTGTCGTTGCTTCCCTCTGCTAGAGGTCTGTTATTAGGGACTCCACGTTCCAGATGCCAGCAAGGATGAGGGCATGCCTTCTCCAGTATCCTTGCCACTGTTTAATAGTGTTAAAATCTCTGAACTAGAGTCGAGGACATATGAAGACAGAACTTTGAAGCGACCTTTAAAATAAAAGTTCCTTTAAAAGGAGTCCCCTGAGGCTGGGGATGTGGCTCAGTGGCATTAGCGTGGTCCTGGGTTTCATTCAAAAGTGTCATACAGAGAAAATTAACTAGCCACTTATGGGAGGCTCCAGGCAGGTGCCCTTTCCAGGCTGTGCAGGGAGCTACCCTCACTGCCTTCTCTTAAACCATGGGGACTGTGCTGTGACTGACTTCATCCACACGACTTCGTTCTTTTTCATTTTCAGTTTTCCTATGAGTTTTCTGCCTTTAAAAAACAAAACAAAAATCAGCCAAACAAAAAACAAAGAGCAAACAAAGTCAGGTTAGCCTTAAAGATAAGAAAGGCAAAGAAACCTCAAACAATGAGAAGGAAAAGCGAAAGCGCCCATCCTAGCTTTTTATAACTTCCTTTTTCTAGAAGAAATCGCCATCTGTTTACACCATTTTCAGCTGTCAGCGATAGTGTTGGCAAGAGAACTGTGAGAGAGATAAAATACAAGGAATTGTCAACATACTACCCACTACCTAAGGTGCAGGGACAGGCTAACGATGCGTGGTACAAAAGTGTGCTTGAGAAGGGCTGTCCCCCTGGAGGCTAGCTTAAAGAGGCCGCAGAGCCCCAGATCAGCGTGTCTATTGCAAATTCATCTTCCACCCACTTGCATAAAACCTTGAATCCATGTGAAATTTTAGCTTATACTGGCTTCTGAGAAATGTTGTGTAGGGTTTTCCATCTGAAACATGGCTGTCCTAAGTTACATCTCTGAACCTCTAAGCAATAGCTCCCGTCCTGTATTCTAGAATAGGTCAGAATCAAAACAGTGCTGCACTAGCTCCTGGTGTCTTGGTGCGTTTTCATGGCACCCTACCTGTAAGTTGAGTTATGGCGCTCTTGGTCTTCAGGATCAAAAACTCCACTGTAACTTATAGCTGTATGTTCTTCTCGGCCCACCTGTGTTTGTCTTCATTAGCCACATTTCAACTACTTTTTAACATATCTGACTTGTTAAATCTTAAACCCACTGGTAGATCCCATTCACTAAACTCAGCAGCAAACTTCCTCCTTTTGCTCCATCATTCATGTCACATGCTTCCCAGGGCAATAGTTTCTGCTTTTAAATAAAGAGTCACTGTTGGTGAGGGTTTCTGTCCTGCCTGGTTCCCACAGTCATTAAGTCCCAAAGACATCACACAGAGGTCTACATTAACTATAAACTGATTGGTGCATTTGCTCAGGCTTCTTATTAATTCTTATAACATATATTAGTCCATTATTCTTGTCTATGCTAGCCATATGGCTTGGTACCTTTTTAAGCGAGGCAGTCACATCTTGCTTCTTCTATGGTGGGCTCACAACTACAGAAAAAGCTTCCTTCTTCCCAGAGTACTCCTGTTCTCATTGACCTGCCTCTACTTCCTGTCTGGTTGTCCCGCCTATACTTCCTGCCTAGCTACTGACCAATCAGTGTTTATTTAAAATATAATTGACAGAATACAATTGTCCCACACCAAGTCATTGCACAACAGGCTCCTCAGCTGAAAATGAACACAGCAGTTTCCCAATGCAGTTATGCACAGTGTGACATCCTGACACAGCCATCTAGACTGTGACTTACTGACACAGCCATTGAAACTGTGACATCCTGACACAGCCATCTAGACTGTGACTTACTGACACAGCCATTCAGACTGTGACTTACTGACACAGCCATCCAGACTGTGATTTCCTGACACAGCCATCCACACTATGACTTCCTAATGAGGACATAATGGCACAGAAAGTCTTCAGATCTTCCCTGGGTTCCTTCCACAGACTCCATCAGGGTTACAATCTGTCACTACCCTAGTGAAATGAGGTTGACGGTCACCTAAGGGTTTTTCTGGCATGACAAGATGTCTTTGGTGAGCATCTCATTTGGGAGAGCAGTGTCATGCTATCTTCAGCCTTCAGCTGCCAGAATTCACAGCATGAGTACTCTCCTCCCTCAATATTTTATGCCCTGTGTATCTCCCAAGACACAATGTTCTCTTACCTCTAATTTGAAATTGATATTTTTAATTTCATTCAAACCAACAGGAAGGAAAACCCAGAGCCCAGGAAAGCGAAGGGCTGTGCCAGTTGGCATCAGTTGGGTGATGTTCTATAGAGTTACTACTTTTCCCCTTCAATGCCAAGGTGGTCCTATGAGAAGGGCTGCAACAACTCCTCGATGAAAATGGTGGGAAAACATTTCAAATGAACCACAATGAGGAATATAGATAAAACTTGGTGGGCTGGAGAGATGGCTCAGAGGTTAAGAGCACTGGCTGCTCTTTCAGAGGTCCTGAGTTCAATTTCCAGCAACCACATGGTGGCTCACAATCATCTATAATGAGATCTGGTGCCCTCTTCTGGCATACAAGCAGGCAGAACACTGTATATATAATAAATAAATAAATAAATACATACATACATTTAAAAAAAAACTTTAAAATCTCATCCAATTATTGGGAATGTTCTAGAAAGTAAGTGCTCTAAAGAAATGAAAATATTTTTTCTTTTTTCAAGTTTTTTAGACAGGATTTCTCCATGTAGTCCTGGATGTCCTGGAACTTACTCTGTACACTAGGCTAGCCTCAAACCTACAGAGATCTGACTGTTTTTGCCTCCCAACTGATGGAATTAAAGGTGTGTGACATCACTGCCCAGCAAGAAATGGGTTTTTAATAGAGTTCTTACAAAGGACAGTTCAGTTCCCAGCATCCATGCCAGGCAGCTCCCAAACACCAGCAGCTGAAGTTCCAGGGGATGCAATGCTTTCCAGCCCCTGTGAGCACCTGATTTCACATGCGCATGTCCACATAGATACACATGCAAATACACGTGTATTGGGAAAAAAATCTCAAAAGTGGCTACTTAAACTTTTGAGCTTACATTTTCCTTATATATACAGTATTTTTGGTATCTTAAAACAATATACTGTACATGGCTTCAGCTACTGTTATTTAGGAGGTAAATATGAAAGAAGGCAGAAATGGAAAAAAAAAAAGGACTTTGGCATTCATGAGATCTACGGTCAAATCCCAAGTCGGCTGCAGACTGTGAGCTGTGTGCCTTGGTGGATGCATGCTATCCTTTTAGGTTTACTCATGATTGGGAGGCATCATGGGAAGAAAGACGGGGTTTTGTGATATCTGATCGGAACTCCGGAGTGACACCCAGCCTAAAGTCTGGGGTACAAAGGCCAGGGACTGTGATCTATGGATGTTCTCTACTCAAACATGTCCTTTCGGATCCCTGTGTCAGGAGTAGTTACGGACCCTGTCGTCATCGGATGCTTCCACTGCATCTTGCTTGCTCTCTGGTCCCTCCTAGCCATGAGCTGCCTTTTAGTAGGTACAGCAACACCCCGCTGTTCTCAGCTTCCAGTTGACTCTGCAGTGGAAACCAGGCTGAATTTGTTGGGTTTCTTTTTTATATTCCTTTTATTGATTTGAGTTTGTTGAATTTCTGTGAAACTGAGCCCGAGAGCTTTAATCTGAGGCACCAGAGGCTTTTGAGCTCTCTTCAGTTTTGAGGAAAATGGGCCTGAAGTGAAGGCCCCATTCGACAAATGAATAAGGGAGGCTAAAGGTTATAAATGTTACCATTAAATTGTATCCTGCCTTCTACACATTCTACATAAAAACATGTTTATTTTTAAGGAAGATTTGCTTTTGATGACATGGCTGTATGTGTGTTTGAGTGTAGGTTCAGGCATGTGAGTTCGGTGTCTATGAGGCCAGTTGCGAATGTCAGTTCCTTGAAGCTGTAGTTAGAGGAGCCATAAGCCAACTGACATGGCTGCTGGAAACCTAACTCTGGTGCTCTGCACAGTGTGAACTCTTCACTGCTGAGCCGACTCTAGCCCCCTCAGTGACGTCATAGTGTGGTCATGGAGAATGAATACGGAAAGAATAACGAACAGTCAATAAAGATAGAAGGCTGGGATCAGAAAAGAGAGGTGGAAGAAATGTCCTAGCCACTGGGACAACTTCAGCTGTTGTGAGCTGACCACAAAAGCTGGCTGGAAGCCTTCTGGCAGGCATGAAGGGGAAATGTGTTTGATGATACAGTCCTGTTATCAGAAGAAAAAGGAGTAGTCTCAGGCTTCTTGAAGGGCAAAGTCTTGAAGGAGACCTTTTCCAGAAATGCCTAGCTTTTGTCTGTTTCTTTTTTTTTGTTTGTTTGTTTTTTTTTTTTTTTTGGTTTTTCGAGACAGGGTTTCTCTGTGGTTTTGGAGCCTGTCCTGGAACTAGCTTTTGTAGACCAGGCTGGTCTCGAACTCACAGAGATCCGCCTGCCTCTGCCTCCCAAGTGCTGGGATTAAAGGCATGCGCCACCACTTTAGCAATGCCCTTAGCAGGGAGTGGAGCTATAATACTGTGCAGATAACCTCTGACATTTTCGGCTCTGGTTCTCACCTCGCTTCTCCTTCGGAAACAGTCTCCACAACCCTCCGTCCCACAGTGCGGCACTCAGCAGCTGGATCCTCAGCAGCTGGATCCGAGTCCACACTGCATACTCTCTGCTCTCCGATTCACCTCATGCACTGCCGCCAAAGGAAAACTCTGAAACAGGCATGCCCACCTTCCACAGGGGGACAAAACCCTTCAGCTGCTCCCGGGCACTCCTCAGCAAGTCTAGACTTCCCGACCGGGTATGTAGGACACAGCAAGTCTAGACTTCCCGACTGGGTACGTAGGACGCCTCTTGATCTAACTATAGCATACAGATTAGGCATGCAGCTCCCTGTCTGTATGCTAACTATTCAGTCCAACCATTTTTTCTACCCAGAGTTTTGTCTGTCATCTGCCTCTCCTCCTTCCTTATGTAATACTTTCTTTTCCTCCTCTAAACCATCTATCCAAATTCTACTTCTCCTTTATTTTCCAAGCTAGGAACACATGTGCTACACACCTCTAGTGACTCCTGACCCTCTGGGGCAGGGGATCTGAAAGGTCAAAATATTTCTATAATATAAAATTTGTTCTTCTTGTGTTAACATCCACAAGTCAGGGCTTAAGAAGGGGGAAGCAGACTAAAGAGATATCTCAGTGTTTAGGAGCACTGGCTACTCCTGTAGAAGACCTGGGTTTGATTCCCAGCACCCACGTGGGGACTTGCAGCCTCTGTACCTCCAGTTCCAGAAGATTCCATGCCCTCTCCTGGCCTCCACTGGCACCACACAGCGCACACGTGATATACAGACAAACACACAGGCAAACCTAGATCTATATATAAGCTATGTCTTTACCAAAAGAGGAGAAGGATAAGAATCACTGCCTTACTGCACACAAAGTGTCTCCACCGTGTCTGCAGTCACTCCCTAGCCACACGTGCAGTGCAGAGAAAGCCCCGGATGCAGAGCCACCCACAATTCGCAGCTTTACTAACTGGCACCCTCAGCCCGCAGCTGTTTAAACACACTGTGTGAAGAAAGATGCTCTCATAAAGCACAGCTATCTACAGTACATCAAAGCCCCCTGACATCGCAGGACAAGCACTTCTGGGGTGTGCACTAAAATCGGAAGCATTCTTTCCATTACACAGACAAGTGACCAACATTTGGTTATAAGACGTAGGTAGAGTTGCTCGATATTTTCAAGAAAACATAGTTGTTATTAATGACAATGTCCTAAAACTTCAAGCAAGTATCAGAACTTAGCATAATTGCATTCACCATGGCCATCTGAGAGCTTTGGGTTGAGACTGAAGGTAATGTTAAGAAATGTGATTTTTTTTTTCTCATTTTATAAGGAAACGAGTAAACATTTGTAAGAGCTACTAACCTGTAATATCTATAGGAACTGTTTTCCAACTGCCCTGTGCATGGTGCAGAAATCATACTTATGAAGGATTCATTCAAAATGTGTGAAACTCTTACCAATATGGTTTTACATTGTACGGTACAACCAATTTTCAGAAATTGCCAGTTGCTGAGTTTATATTTATTTATTTATTATGTATACAATATTCTGTCTGTGTGTATGCCTGAAGGCCAGAAGAGGGCCCAGACCTCTTTACAGATGGTTGTGAGCCACCATGTGGTTGCTGGGAATTGAACTCAGGACCTTTGGAAGAGCAGGCAATGCTCTTAACCACTGAGCCATCTCTCCAGCCTGCCAGTTGCTGAGTTTTGATGTGGAATCCAAGAACACACAACTACCTGAAGAGGCTCTGAAACAGTCCTCTCTCATTCAACTGACAACCAGTATAAGCCTGAATAATCTGTGCACAGCAATCAAGACAATGTATGGGACACTTAAAAGTATCTTATGTGTATGAGTGCTTTGTCTTCACGCATCTGTGAACCATGTTGCCTGTCTGCTACCCATGGAGCCAGAAGAGGGCACTGGATCCCCAGAAATCAGAGTTACAGAGAGTTGTGAGTGCTGAGACTCGAACTTGGGTCCTCTGGAGAGCAGCCAGTGCTCTTAACTGCTGAGCTACTTCTCTAGTCCATATTGTCACTTTTAACTAAACAATCAAATGTAAAAAAAATCCAGCTACCTACTCTTATGCGGACTTGCAAAATACACAAAACAACATCACTTCTCCCATGTTAAATTACTTTAGGGGAAAAAAGAGGTTTTACATTAAAATATACATTTAATGTACATTAACATGCTTCAATATTAGTTTATATTATTATTCTTTGGTTTATTATTAGTTATGTTTAAATTGATTAATAAATGTGTTAAATTTCTCCATTTTAAGTTCAAGTATATTAAACACTATGTAAGCCCATAGTGTTCTATTCTTAATATATTATATTATTAAGTATAAAATGTAAGACCATAAGAGCTATGCCTCCATACCATTCTCCTAATTCTGCATTAAATAAATTACTATAATCTGATGGCACGCATATAACATAATGCCATGTGTTTGTGTGCATACTATCACTTTAGCTGGACTAGGGCACCAAAGGGAAAACTTGTCTGGCTTTGAACCCATAACTGCAGGAAAAGCAGTTCAGTGGATGCTTGTCCCACTGGCTTGACTTTATAGTCCAGTGAAATCACTTACCGTAACTACTCTGCTAAAGCCTTAAAATCAGTTGACAAAGGATAAACACTAATAGTCTAATCTTGCCGGTTTGCAAAGGCTACCGTACGATGTAGAAAATCAGCAACCCCATCCTACAGCAGACGCTGTCTCTCTACTTCTTTTGCTAAGGTTTTTATATCTGCTTTGCTTGCTCGAGATGAGGCTGGGGGTCTTTCTGCAACTCTTGGGATGGCCTGGAGCTCCACAGCCTCCTGTTTCACACCCTGCTGCACAGCTGGGATTTCAGGCCACTGCTGCTGCACCAGCTTGCAGGGGCTTCAATGGCTATTCAACTCATCTTTGTATCAGCAGGTCTTTTCCTAGAATCTTTATCTTCCCTGGTAATGTCGGGGGGGGGGGGGGCGCGGGGGACTTCTCTTGCCTGCCTGCTGAGGTTTCCTCCCTCATAGCTCAGAGCACCTTACCTTCTCCTTAAATGTCATGTCTCACCATCCTAATTGTTGAGCTATTTATGTAATGGCTTAATTAAAGTCTGTCTCTCACTAAAACGTATGCCCCAAGGGGACACAGACTGTGCCATCTTTTCATGCCATATCTCAAGAGACTTAGAAAAACATTAAATAGATAAATATTATTAAATAAATCAACTGAAATTAATTCCCCATTTCTCCTGTGACATTTTATAATAAGGCAGAGGGAGCGATGGGGAAAAAGTCCACTGTGCACCACAGAAGGAGCACTTGTAGAGGAGGCCTTTACAGGCCTGGGTACCTAGCACAGTGGTGACAGGAAACCGGGGCCCCAAAGACAAAGAGGGGAAGGAACTACTTCCTGCAGAGACACCTAGGTGCGTAGTATATCCTCTTCGCAAGGTTTACATGAACACACGCATGTTCTGAGCAGGAGCATGGAGAGTGGGGTACGGTCCTGTCTATGTTCAGAGCACTATCCAGATGTAGCTGATCCCCAGGCAGTACTCTGTACATACTGGGACTTATCTAACACTCCAAAGGGCCTCACAGACTTTCACGCACCAACCAGCCAGTTTCGCCTGCACACACAGCTAGCAACTGGACACAGAGGTGGACATGTGCCCACTCTAGGCCCCGAGGGCAACATCTGAGATGCACTCTTTTTATTCCCCGGCCGAGCACACGGGTTAATAAATATTGAATGACTAGATGAATAAATTTTTACTAGAAAATTTAGTGAAGTTGATGGCGGTTTATTCAAAACTGAATAATTTAAGTAGGTCTTATTTCTAATTTATTAAAAATTCTATTAGCGAGTTTTAGAAAGGGCTCGATATATTTATTGACCGATTGTGCTGTTGGCATTTTCTAATAGTGCTGGGTATAATTAATTCCCAACCCACCGATAATTTGGTCAGTATGTAAGAACTGATAACTGTACTTTCTCGGGGATATTCATTATCCATGCTTTAAAAGCCTTGTCTTCTGAGAACAGAGCCACCTTCTGATACCCACCACGTCACAGCACTTTATAGGGAAGTGCCATGGCTGGCTGAGGAATGTCCACTCAGTGCTTGGGCCTGCAGTGTGCCAAGGACCCACTAGGCAAGGCTACTTTATGAATGTTCCCCACATTGCTCAAATGCCTCTCAATCCTTGTGCAACCGCTGCACCACAGCTGGCGAAGAAATCTACCATTGACAGTCCTGTTTTTTATGTATAAGGACGTGGAAGTCCTAAAGCAAAAAGGAAGTTGCCTACAAGAGCCAGGGGGCAGAGCTACAGAGGACTCGGGCTTCCGGTGGCCCAGTTCCATCTCAGGCTCCACTTCCTTGTGGGGCTTTGGGAACGGTGTCTGTCTTCAGCAAAAAGAACACTTCCTATCAGGATGCAAAAATGTTTTTAAAACCTCGAAAGTCCCTCACTGCACTCATCTTCTTCATTCTTACTTCATACATCATGTATTTACATGAAATATGCATAAAAAGTTTCAGGGGACAGTGGGGCATGTCTGTGGTTCCAGCACTGCAGAAGGCTGAAGCAGGAGGACTAAACGGTTCAAGGGCAGCCTGGGCTAATAGTAGGATTCTGTCTATAAACCAACAACAAAAGGCACTTGAAGCTGTAGGGAGCATAGTAACACACTGTGAAGCAGGGAGCATAGTAACACACACTGACACACAGTGACACATAGTAACACACAGTGACACACAGTGACAATAGTGACACACAGTGAAGCAGGGAGCATAGTGACACACAGTGACACAAAGCCCTGTGGAACTGCCTGTTAAATCGGATGGTCTGTTTTTGTTTTAGGGCATTTAACTGAGGTCAAATTTTACCCCGGCAACAACTCAGGGACAGACCTGATATATTCTGATTTGTGTTAATAGAACCGAGCTCTCCAGATCTGGTTTGCTCGTTATTACTAATGAAGATGCTGTCTGGTAGTAATTACATTCTGTCAGGTCACATTAATCTACATCTCAAAAGGTGACTTGGGAGGTGCTATAAATGCATTTTTCCTTGGAAAAAGAAATTTGGTGTTTCTAGGTAAAAAAGCATCTATAGTTTCTTACCAGAGACTGACTTAAGGAATGCATAAGATTTTTAACAGGGCCAGCACGATAGCTCAAAGTATACGGCAGAGTATACATGCACACCAAGATGCATGTGGATCACATACGCATATGCGTGCACACACACACACAATAAATGTTAAAAAAGAATTTAAGACTTATAATAAAGATACACCTTTTATCTCTATTTGATGAAATAGCAGAAAACTAGAGTTAACTAGAAGTTTCAGAAATTCAAAGCTCTTGTGAAGTGCAATCTATACGAAAGGGGCAGACATGGTCCCATGAGTCCTGGTCTATAATCTATATGAAAGGGGCAGACATGGTCCCATGAGTCCTGGTCTATAAT